>NC_141923.1:32659166-32829319 GCF_057802395.1 Ceratotherium simum simum | reverse complement strand
CCTACACCAGCAGGGCTGGCTGATAAACCCTGACAAGATCCAGGGGCTTCTGTTAAGCTAAAGTTATTTAGGATTCTGTGGGGTGTTCACAAAACTCACCCTTCTGGCAAAGAAGGAGAAAAACTGTCGTCTCTTTAATCTACGAACAACAAAAAGCGAAGGATTCAGTTACCTCTTGAACTCTTTGAATATTGCAGAGAGTGGGTTTGCCCCATTTCGGCATCCCTATTTGGTTCTATTATACTGGCCTAATCTGGAAATCAGCATCCTTTTGAGAGTAAGACCCTGCTATAGCCTTGACTGTTTGTGTGTTCCCACAAAATTCATATATGTTGAAATCCTAACTCCCAACTACGATGGTATTAAGAGGTGATCGCCTTTAAAAGTTGTGTTGTAAGTCATGAGGGTAGAGCCTTCATGACTGAGACTAGTGCCTTATAAAAGAGGCTCTAGAGATATCCGTAGCCCTTCACCATGTGATGACACAGCGAGAAGGCACTGGCTATTAACCAGGAAGCAGGCTCTACCAGACACTGAATCTGCTGGTGCCTTGATCTTAAGACTTCCTGCAGCTCTTCATAACTGTAGAGAATTTCTGTGTAGTTTATAAGCTACCCAATCTATGGTATTTTGTTTATAGCAACCCGAATGGACTAAGACAAGATCCAAACCAACAGGCTATGTTGGAAACTGTCCAGCAAGCTTTTCGTTGCATACTGTCTACCTTCAAGCCCCCACAACCATGAACCTTTTGAGTTACCAGTCTCTGTGACTAGATACGATATTACAGTTGGAGCCTCTGGCAAAGTGGGAGGCAGCTTCCACTCAGAGGCCCTCCCCTTGAGGTTTCAGATTCATTAGCTCTCCAACATGGCTACCAAGTGTACCCCTTGTGAAAAAGCAGCTACTGGTTTTGCTGCTGGCTCTTGGCTAAACTGAACTGCTGACCCATGAAGATCTTGTGACTCTCCAGCCTAATGTTCCAATTTTGGAATGGGAAAACTTGAACTCAGCAGCTAATAAGAGGGAATAACCCAATAAGCCTCACCCTCTCTTGTCAAATTTAGGTGGTATAGTCAGGAATTTATCCAGCCTGACCTTAGCAGCGTATCAGCATTACATGAAAAAATAATAGCTCTCCCTTTGAGTGAAATTTTATCCTCCTATCACCTGCCTGCAGCAAAGCCACTGCTTCAGTGATGCTCTCAATTCACAGAAGTTTCCTAAATGCCTGGGTCTGGTTTACTGATGGTTCATCCAAGCTGGTACCCACTGGGCTGCTGTGGTATTCAGCCTCAGTACCAACCATGCAGGACCAAAAGCAGAAATGGTCACTCTGTTTGCAGAACTCAATATTTCCTCATAACTCTGGCCAACACTCCCCTTGATTTACTTAGATGTACTTTTATTGTTTCTTGCCTGTTTCAATGGCTCACCTATTTGGTCTGCCACTTAGAATACTACAGACTGACACATTTTTGACACCCCTTGGGGCTGAGAACTCTGGAAGCAAATTGTAGAGATTGAACCATCTGGACCCATGTAGATATCCATGATAAAGACCTGTTCTCTGATGAGATCCTAGGAAATCAAACTGGTGATGGAGCTTGTACTACCTAGGTTTCTGTCATCGCTGCCTAGATCCATCATCATACTGTACGTGGCAAAACATCTACCATCATATCCTGGGCACAAACTTATAATTCAGGAGTTACAAGCATATAACACATGAATTTCTACTATACTAGGCAGAAAGTAGAAGACTGTATGTTTCTGATGCAGAGGCTACCACTGCCTGCCAGATTTGTGATTCCTGTTAAAAGTTGACCTGTTTGTTTCATGGTAAGAAAGCCCACGGTGCATGAGTGCTGTCCCAACCTGCTCCTGGCAGATTGACCACATCTGAACTTTGATTCTGTAGGGGAAGAAGAACTGTTCCTCTACCCACTAGGTTCTGCTAGCTGGTCTAAGAATTAAATTGATGTGAGACAGAATAACAGGAGAAAATCAAACCAAGTTTAATAATATGTATACATGGGAGAAACCGAGGAAAATCGAGTAACTCACCAAAATGGCTAACGCCACCACCTTAAATACCATCTACAGCTAAAGACAAAGGACGACATTGGGGCCAGTGGTTTTGGAATTCAAAGGGAAAGAAGGCAATTCACATGGAGATAGAAGAGCAAATGTTTGGTAAACAAATGTCTGCCATACCTTGCAAAGACAATGTGACATGGGGGACTTGGATCAAATTAGCCTTGCTGTGTTCCCTCCCTATCACACCTAGTTTATATTGTACTCTAGTTATGATATTAGCTCCTTCCTGAACAGGCCTTCTGTCTTAAATTCTTTTAGGCACTTAGGGAAAGGTGAAAGTTTCTTTCTGAGTCTTTTGTTCTTAAAAATAATCAAGCCAAAGAAGACACATTTTGGGGTAGCAAATTCTGATCCTCCACAATCCCTTCTTGGGGCTACCAGTGGTGCCTTACCACTGTTGACACTTTTTGAAGTTACAGTATTGCTGTTCCAGTCTGATCAACCAACCTGAGCCACATAGTTGTGGCCTTTGAAACTAATCTGTCATATTTTCAGCTTTCTGAACCATTTGCAGCTTGACAATGGTGCGCGTTGTAGTGTAAGTGCCTGACGATAAGCTTTTTTGATTGTAATTTGTAAGTGCCTAAAGTTGAGCTTTTGATTGCTGATGCATCCATTTCAAAGACATCCGTCTCAATAAACCTATTGCCAGCTATACAAGTAGATAAAGAGCCAGGCCACTCCCCCATGAAGTTCCCTTTTCGAAAGCCCTGGGTAACCTGGGTAACTGACCACTTGAGTGAACCCGCTTTTCCCTTCCTGTGCTTTAATTCCTGCTCTTATGTTTTAAATTCACCAATAAAGAGTAAACCTGCAAAACCCCAGGCACCCCAATAAAGGCAGAACCCCTGGTCCACATGCCCCCACCACCACCTCACTGTGTGGCCCCAGCTGTGCTGTGTACCCATCTAGGACTTGTGAATAATAAACCTGGTTTTTTCAAAGTTTCCTGATGGTTGCTGAAGTGGGTCTTGCAATCATAATAAGAACCACAAGGGCCAGTCCAGCCACAACATTGGCTCTGGTGGCGGAAATGTCTGTGGGGGCTGACTAGAAGTAGTACAGGCCCAGGTGAGTGCCCCCAGGCATTCCTAGTCGATAGCATCACTTTCGATAGGCTGAGACCTACACAAAACACACATTTTTTCACTAAAGCCACTCAACAATGGGCTGTAGGTCAAGGTATTCAACAAACCTTCCACATTCTCGGTGGTTCCACAGACATCTGGTATTAACGAGGGTTGGAACAGCCTCCCAAAAATGGACTCAAGAAGATTTCTGCTTCTACCTCCCTTACCTCTTCCTGGCTCATATACTTTAGTAAGGTGATTTAGTCACTTAATGAAGCTGTCTCTAGAAAGGAATTATCTGCTCATCATCATCCCCAAATCATCATTCCTTTCTAGGTAATGATCAGGACAAAGGTGTGGGAGGTTATTATAGCATTATTTTGAAAATTCTGGATTCCGCCATGACCATTCCTAGGCATGATGCATGTTTCATTCCCCTGGTGTACCACCTGGCAGTACATCCTCTGGGTGGCAGCCTGAGCAGAAGAAGGCTTAGAGAATTTAAACTTAATTCATATTAAATTTTATAAGAATGTCCTGGTACCTCTTGTACTTGGTCCTTCCAGAAGGAAGGTCTAGGTCTGAGTAGGAGATTTAGGAAAAGAGTTGTAAAAGGTGAATTTTTGCCTACAGGGATGACAAATACCAATTTTGTAGCAGTAGAAGGAGAGCAACAACCCTAGAACTTGGAGGAAGGAATACCTTAGACCCTGGGAGGTATGGGAGGAGAGAGGGACGTAATCTTTATCTTTCGGAAGTCCCACTGGAACCTTCCTCATGAAGGAAGGAAAATGCCCTGGTGCAGCTCTCCCAAACTCTCACAAGCATCTAAAATTTAACTAACCCATACCAGATGGCTCTGACCATGATTTGACTACCACTCCCCTTAACCCTCCTGAGAAGTCTATTGGAAAAAAAACTGGTGGCCCCAGTTCCTGCACCTCCCATGCAAAATTCCTGACAACATCTTCAGATGTCCTCCTCATTCCCATTCCCATAGCCATCACTCAGTCATTCTTGGAGGTGGGCGAATACCACCTGACTGGTGGGGTAGACAAATAGGACAAATCAAAGTTACTTCTCTTTAGTCCCTCCAAAACAAGGACTATATTAAATTATTTGAACTGAACTGGGAAACTTAAGGCTTACTAGCTGGCCAGGAAATCATGCTGGAGGTACTGTCAACCTATACCTTCTGACTGATGCAGGTGCCATGTGGAAGGACCTCAAAATTGTAAACACTTTCTTTCTAGGGGCATTATGTGTGTGTGTACCCTAAGGGTTGTACTTTTTTTGTGTATATCAGGCATTAACTTGCTCTCCATCCTGAAAACATTGCATCTTAGGGATGATCCTAAGAGACCTTCAGATGTTTAAGGAAGCATCATGAATAGGTCATATAGCCCTCAGATGACTGCAGAGTTTTCTCAAAAATTAGGATACTCTTGATTATTTGGGAGAGATTGGCAGAGAAGTAACTGACTCATTATTTCTGCACACCTTAATGACAGTTTCCCCTACAATGCTAAGAAATTTGTCCCAGCTTTTAGCTAGTGATCAATGACACCACCTCAGCACTGGAAGGAATGCAGGTTGGTTCAACTTACTGGCCAAGGTGGCTACGGATAATAGAATTGCCCTAGACTCCTCTTTGTGGGCCAAGGTAGAGTCTGTGCAATTGCTACATCTTGCTGTATCTGGATTCATACTGTAGGCCAGAAATCTTAAGAAGAAAGCCACTTGGCTTTCTAAGGTAGACTCTATGGTTTATGGGATTTGTCCATCTTGTTGGGTCTGAGACTCTATAGGGGAGGGGAGATGGTTGAGGTCAGTAGCACAGGATTGCATCATCCTGCTGTTTGTAGTCCTAATGATGGTAGTCTTATGATTGAATGCTATATGAGACAAATAGAATGGATTTGGTCCTAGCCTTTTTTCAGTCAAATAAATCATAGTGGCCAACCGAGCGGCATGCTCAGGAAAAATTCATCAAAAGCTAAGACAGCATAGAAACAAGAGGTGGACATTGTTGGGAGGCAGTTGCCTACGGGTGTCTTAAATTTCTACACATCTTGCATGTAAAGGCACTGACATATTTTGTTCCAAACTATCTTTTTAAGGATGTTTGTACTGCAAACAATCTTGAAAATACAGTCTCCGCCTCAGGCACAGAGGGCAGGTTTGCTTGCAGTTCATTAAAAAATATTTGGGAGGCTGCCCCGGTGGGGTAATGGTTAAGTTCTCATGCTCCACTTCAGTGGCCTGGGGTTCGTGGGTTTGGATCCCGGGTGCGTACCTGCACACCACTCCTCAAGCCATGCTGTGGCGGCATCCCACATACAAAGTGAAGGAAGATTGGTACAGATGTTAGCTCAGGGACAATCTTCCTCAAGCAAAAAGAGGAAGATTGGCAACAGATGTTAGCTCAGGGCCGATCTTCCTCACCAGAGAGAGTGAGAGAGAGAGAGAGAGAGAGAGAGAGAGAGAGAGAGAGAGAGAAAAGAAATATTTCGGTTTCCTAACCTCAGGGTGCCTCAGCTGTCACACAAACCCACTACCTGTGTCGCATCCACCGGGACCCCTTCATATTGCCCCTGTGGGACTTGGGGGGCAGGGAGAATTGACATGAGCATGAAGTTTATGCTGTCTATTTTGCTGTATGTAACAAAGTTCTTTGTATCTGACTCAGGAATCTTATGTTTTCTGCTACATCTATAAAACTGTCTATGGCAGCCTAATCCTAATGCAAGTAGGATAAAATCTCTGACTCATCACAGTTCTTGAAATGTCTATATCTACATGTATTTATTTCTGTTTCTGTATTAAAATCCAGGAGTTTATACTGGTACTTCCACTTCCAATGCAACATCAGCAGGTTCATTCTCATATTCCCCTCTTCTGTATTCGTAACACCCTCTAGTGAGAAACCAAGATGCCATTATTATCCTCAATGCCAATCCATTAGCTCAATCCTGGAGTAGTCAGAAAGTAGTGTAAGAATTTTGGACCTATACCACTATGAAAAACAAACCAACTAATTGGAGGTCAGTATTTGTTCTTTTTGTCTTTAGCTTAGGAATATGTACTCAAATTTCCTGTGCTAAAAAGCTACTTAGGTTTTTTCTGCACTCAATGTGGTTATGTTATTCATTTGAAATATAGTCTCTTTTATTTGTTTGTATTACATTTTAGAGTTTTCTTCCTAATCATTGTTAATTTTCTTCTTTTCTTTCTTTCTGTCTTTTTTTAATGTAAAACATTAGCATGGTTATTGTGGAGGTTTCCTTGTTTCTGGTTATTGATTCCTGGATTTATTCTCTTACAACCTAGGAGTTCTTAATTTTTGTGTAATTAAATGTATCAGTCTTTTGCTTATGGTTTATGAATGGTTTTATTCCTTGTTAGGAAGGCTTTCATCATTACAAGATTTTAAAATAACAATTGAAACATGTTTAGCTCCAGTGCTTTTATGATTCTATTAAAATATATTTATACTTTTGAATCAATTGGAATTATTTTAGTGTAAGAAGACTGGTAGTGATCTAACTTTATAATTATTTTTCCTAAATAAATATCATTTTAGCACCATTAAACAATCCTTTCTTTTCGCTTCAGGTTTCCCAAAATTAACTCAAAATGGATCATAGACCTAAATGTAAAAGATAAAACTACAAAAATCCTAGAAGACAGCATAGGATAAGATTTAGGTGACCTTGAGTTTGGCAATGAGTTTTTAGATACAATACCAAAGGCACAATCCATGAAAGGAAAAATTGTTCAGTTGGACACCATTAAAATTAAAAACTTCGGTTCTGCAAAAGACTCTGTTAAGAGAACAAAAGATAAGCCACAGACTGGGAGAAAATATTGCAAAAAATTCTTTTGGGTCCAAAATATACAAAGAACTCCTAAAACTCAACAATAGGAAAACAAATCAGCCATTAAAAAGTGTTCAAAAGATCTAAACAAACACTTCTCTAAAGTAGATATACAGGTAAATAGCATATTTAAAGATGCTCAACATCATATGACATTAGGGATTTACAAATTAAGATAACAATGAGATACTACTACAAATCTATTAGAATGGCTAAAATCAAAAACTGACAACACCAAATGATGATGAGGATGTGGATCAATAGGAACTCAAATTCATTGCTGATGAGGATGCAAGACGGTACAGCCACTTTGAAAGACACTTTGGCAGTTTCTTTTTTTTCAACTTTTTATTATGGTAAAATACACGTAAAATAAAATTTACCTCCTTAACCATTTTTAGGTGTGCAGTTCAGTGGTTTCTAATAGATTCATAGTCTTATACAACCATCCCCACCATCCATCCCCATACCTTTTCATTTTGTAAAAATGAAACTCTATACCCATTATATAACAACTCCCCATTTCTCCTCCTAGCCCCTGGAAACCACAATTCTACTTTCTGTCTCTGTGACTTTGATTACTCTAAGGTACCTCATGTAAGTGGAGTCATACAGTATTTGTCTTTTTGTGACTGGCTTATTTCACTTAGCATAATGTCCTCAGAGTTCATCCCTGTTGTAGCATATTACAGAATTTCCTTCCTTTTTAAGGCTGAATAATATTCCATTGTATGTCTATGCCACATTTTGCTTATCCATGCATCTGTCGATGGACACTTGGGTTGCGTCCACGTTTTAGCAATTGTGAATAATGCTGCTATGAACATGGGTGTACAAATATCTCTTCAAGACCCTGATGTCAATTCTTCCAGAAGTGAAATTGCTGGATCATATGGTAATTCTATTTCCAGTCTTTTGAGGAACTACCATACTGTTTTCAACAGCAGCAATACCATTTTACATTCCCACCAACAGTGTACAAGTGTTCTAATTTCTCCATATCCTTTCCAGCACTTGTTCTTTTCTATTTTTTTGATAATAGCTATCCTAATGTGTGTGAAGTGGTAGCTCATTGTAGTTTTGGTTTGCATTTTTTAATTATTATTTTATTGCAGTCACATTGGTTTATAACATTGTACAATTTTCAGGTGTACATCATTATACTTCTATTTCTGCATAGACATCATGTTCACCACCCAAATACTAATTACAGTCCGTCACCACACACATGTGCCTAATCATCCCCTTTGCCCACCTCCCTCCCCTCTTCCTCTGGTAACCAGCAATCCAATCTCTGTCTCTATGTGTGTGTTTGTTGTTGTTTGATTTGCATTTCAGAAATGATTAGTGATGCTGAGAATCTTCATGTGCTCATTGGCCATTTGTGTATCTTCTTTGGAGAAATGTTTATTCAAGCCCTTTGTCCACTTTTGAGTTGCTTTTTTGTTTGTTTTTTGTTGTTGAGTTTTAGTAGTTCTCTATGTATTCTGGATATTAATCCATTATAGAATATGTGATTTGCAAATATTATCTCCCATTCTATGGGTGGCCTTTTTACTCTGTTGATAGTATCTTTTGATGTACAAAATTTTTAATTTCAATGAAGTCTATTTTGTCTATTTTTCTTCTCATATCTGTGCCTTTGACATCATAGCCAAGAAATCATTGCCAAATCCAATCTCATGAAGCTTTTTTCTTACGTTTTCTACTAAGAAATTTATTATTTTAGGACTTACATTTAGGTCTGCAATCCATTTTGAGTTATTTTTCATATATGATGTTAGGTAAGGGTCCGACTTCATTCATTTGCATGTGGATGTTCAGTTTTCCCAGTACCATTTGTAGAAAAGACTGTCCTTTCCCAATTGAATAATCTGGGCACCTTGTGAAAAATCAATTGACCATATAAGTGAGAGTTTATTTCTTGGCTCTCTAGCCTATTCTATTAATCTCTATATCTGTCTTTATGCTAATACCACACTGTTTTTGTTAATGTAGCTTTGTAGTGAGTATTGAAATCAGGAAGTGTGAGTCATCCAGTTTTGTTCTTCTTTTTCAAGATTGTTTTGATTATTTGGGGCCCCTTGAGATATCGTGTGAATTTTAGGATGAGGTTTTCTTTTATTTTGATTGAGGTAACATTGGTTTATAACATTATGTAAATTTCAAGTGTACATCATTATATTTCGACTTCTGTATAGACTGCATTGTGTTCACCACCAAAAGTCTGGTTGTCATCCATCACCATACACATGTGCCCCTTTACCTCTTTTGCCCTCCCCCTACTCCCTTCCCCTCTGATAACTACCAATCTGTTCTCTGTATTTATGTGTTTGTTTGTTTGTTTGTTTGTTTATCTTCCGCATATGAGTGAAATTGTATGGTAATTGTCTTTCTCCATCTGACTTATTTCACTTAACATAATACTCTCAATGTCCGTCCCTGTTGTCGCAAATGGCAAGATTTCATCTTTTTTATGGCTAAGTAGAATTCCATTCCATTGTGTGTGTGTGTGTGTGTATGTGTGTGTGTGTGTATTACCACATAATCTTGGTCCATTCATCCATCGTTGGGATGGGTTTTTCTATTTCTACAAAAAACCTCATTGGATTTGGACAGAAATTGTATTGACAATGTAGGTCACTTTGGGTAGTACTGACATTTTTTGGTAAAAATTCACCCTGAGCTAACATTTGTCACAAATCTTCCTCTTTTTGGGTGAGGAAGAGTCACCCTGAGCTAACATCTGTTGCCAATCTTCCTCTCTTTTGTATGTGGGACCCCACCACAGCATGGCCGCCGACAAGCGGTGTAGGTCTGCACCTAGGAACTGAACCCGGGCCACTGAAGCGGAGCACACTGAACTTAACTGCTAAGCCGCTGGGCTGGCCCCAGTAATGACATTTTAACAATATTAAGTCATCGAATCCATGTACAGAATGTCTTTCCGTTTATTTATGTCTTTTTATTTCTCTCAGCAACGTTTTATAGTTTTCATTTTACAAGTCTTTCCCTTCCTCGGTTAAGTTAATTCCTAAATAATTTTTCTTTTTGATGCTTCTGTAAATGGAATTGTTTTTGTAATTTCCTTTTCAGTTTGTTCATTGTTAGTGTATAGAAGTGCAACTGATTTTTGTGTGTTGACTTTGTATCTTTCTACTCTGCTGAATTCATTTATTAGTTCTACTAGATATTTTGTGGGATCTTTAGGGTTTTCTACATGTAAGATCTTGTCATCAGAAAACAAAGACAATTTTACTTCTCCTTTACTATTTTGGATGCCTTTAATTTCTTTTTCTTGCCAAATTGCTCTGGCTAGAACTCCCAGTACTACGTTGAATAGAAGTGGTAAAAGCAGGCATCCTGTTCACTCCTGATCTTAAAGGAAAGTTTCAGTCTTTTCAGCATTGAGTTTTATGTTTGCCGTGGGTTTTTCATATATGGCTTTTGTTATATTGAGGTAGTTCCCTCCTTTTCCTAGTTGTTGAGTGTATTTCATGAAAGGTTTTGAATTTTGTCAAATGCTTTTTCTGCATCAGTTGAAATGATTGTGTGGTTTTTTTCCCTTCATTCTGATAATGTGAAGTATTACTTTGATCGATTTTTGTATATTGAACCATTCTTACGTTCCAGGAATAAATCTCACTTGATTATGGTGTATAATTCTTTTTAATATGCTTCCGAATTCAGTTTGCTAGTATTTTGTTGAGGACTTTTGCATGTATGTTCATAAGGATGTAGGTCTGTAGTTTTCTTTTTTGTAGTAGCCTTTGTCTGGCTTTGTTATCAGGTAATGCTGGCCTTATACAATGAATTAGGAAGTGTTCCCTCCTCTTTAACTTTTTGGAAAAGTTTAAGAAGGATTGGTATTGGTTGTACTTTAAATGTTTAGTAGAATTCATGCGTGAAGCCTTCAGGTCTAGGGCTTTTCTTTGTCGGGAGATTTTTTATTATTGAGCCAATTTCCTTACTAGTTATAGGTCTATTCAGATTTTTCTGTTTCTTCATGATTTAGTCTTGATAGGTTTGCGTCTCTAGGAATGTATCCATTTCACCTAGGTTACCCAATTTGTTGATGTACAGTTGTTCATGGTACTCTTTTATACTCCTTTTTCTTTCTGTAGAATCAATAGTAATGTCCCCACATTCATATCTGGTTTTAGCAATTTGAGTCTTCTCTCTTTTTTCTTAGTCCATGTAGCTAAAGGATTGTCAATTTTGTTGATCTTTTTGAACACCCAACTTTTGGTTTCATTGATTTTCTCTATCGTTGTTCTATCTCTATTTTGTTTGTATGAAAGGAAACTAGAAATACTGATGTGATACACCATATTAACAGAATGAGGGATAAAAATCATATCATCTCATGCCGGCCCGGTGGCACAAGCGGTTAAGTGTGCGCACTCCGCTCCGGCGGCCTGGGGTTTGCTGGTTCGGATCCCGGGTGTGTACCAATGCACCACTTGTTCAAGCCGTGCTGTGGTGGCATCCCATATAAAGTGGAGGAAGATGGGCATGGATGTTAGCCCAGGGCCAGTCTTCTTCAGGGAAAAAAAAAGGAGGATTGGCAGATGTTAGCTCAGGGCCGATCTTCCTCACCAAAAAAAAAAATCATATCATCTCAATAGATGCAGGAAAAACACTTGCAAAATTCAACATCCTTTCATGATTAAAAAAACCTCAAAAAATTAGGTATAGAAGGAATGTACCTCAACATAATAAATGCCATGTATGACAAGCCCACAGCTAACATCACACTCAATGGTAAAAGGCTAATACTTTCCCTCTAAGATCAGACACAGACAAGGATGCCTCCTCTTGCCACTTCTGTTCAACATAGTACTGGAGGTTGTAGCCAGAGCAATCAGGCAAGAAAAAGAAATAAAAGGCATCCAAATTAGAAAGGACAAAGTAAAATTGTCTCTGCTTGCAGATGACATGAAATTATATATAGAAAACCCTGAAGACTACACCAAAAAAAAGTTAGAACTAATAAACAAATTCAGTAAAGTTGAAGGATACAAAATCAATGTGTGTTTCTATACACCAAATCAGTTGCATTTCTATGCACTAACATGAACTTTCTGAGAGAAAAATTAATAATCCCATTTACAATAGCTTCAGAAACAATCAATTACTTAGGAATACATTTAACCAAGCAGATGAAAGATCTGTACACTGAAACCTATAAGACATTGATGAAAGAAATTGAAGAGGACACAAGTAAATGCAAAAATATCCCATACTTATGGATGGAAAGAATTAATATAATTAAAGTGTCCATACTACTCAAAGCAATCTACAGATTCAATGAAATCCCTATCAAAATTCCAATGGTATTTTTCACAGAAACAGAATAAACAATCATAAAATTTGTGTGGAACCACAGACAACTCTGAATAGCCAAAGCAATCTTGATAAAGAAGAACAAAACTGGAAGCATCATACTTCCACATTTCAAACTGTATTACAAACTATAGTAATCAATACAGTATGGTACTGACATAAAAACAGACACATAGACCAGTAGAACAGAACAGAAACACCAGAAATAAATCCATGCACGTACAGTCAACTAGTCACTCACAAGGGTGCAAAGAAAAACACAGTGGGGAAAGGATAGTCTCTTCAATAAACAGTATTGAGAAAACTAGAAAATCACATGCAAAAGCATGAAATTGGACCCTTGTCTTACACCATACACAAAAACTTACTTGAAGTGGATTAAAGACTTAAATATAATACTTGAAACTGTAAAACTCCTAGAAAAAAATATAGAGGAAAGCTTGTTGACATTGATCTGGGCAATGATTTTATTGAATCTGACACCAAAAGCACAAGCAACAAAAGCAAAAATAGACAATTGGGTCTACATTAAACCAAAAGATCTGCACAGCAAAGGGAACAATGAACAAAATTGAAAGGTACTCTACAGAATGGAAAAAATATTTGCAAACTATATATCTGATGAGGGATAAATATCAAAAATATATAAGGAACTCATACAACTCAACAGCAAAAAAAAAAAATCTGGGGCCGGCCCTGTGGCGTAGTGGTTAAATTTGGTATGCTCTGCTTCTGCAGCCCCAGGTCGCAGGTTCAGATCCCAGACGTGGACCTATACCACTTGTCAGCCATGCTGAGGCGGCAACCCACATACAAAACAGAAGAATATTGGCACAGATGTCAGCTCAGGGCTAATTGCATGATTAAAAATTATGCAAAGGATCTGAAAAGACATTTTTTCCCAAATAAGTCATACAAATGGCCAATGGGTATATGAAAAGGTGCTCAATATCACCAATCATCAGAGAAATGCAAAACAAAACTACAAAGAGATATCACCTCAGGCCTGTTAGAATAGCTGTTAACAAGACAAGTGATAACAAGTGTTGGCATGTATGTGGAGAAAAGAGAATCCTTGTGCTCTGTTGGTGGGAATGTAAACTGGTACAGGTATTATGGAAAACAGTATGTATGTTCCTCAAAAAATTAAAATAGAACTATCATATGATCCTATAATCTCACTTCTGGATATATATTTGGAGGAAATGGAATCAGTATCTCAAAGAGATATCTGCACCCCCGTGTTTACTACAGCATTATTTACAATAGCCAAGATATGGAAACAACCTAAGTGTCCATCAATGGATGAATAGATAAAATGTGATATCTATATATATATATATCACATTATTATATATATGTATATTTAATTCAGCCATAAAAAAGAAGGAAGTCTTGCAACTTGTGACAACATGGATGAATCTGGAGGACACTATGCTAAGTGAAACAAGCCAGAAAAAGTCAAGTATTGTATGATCTCACTCATATGTAGAATGAAAAAAGAAGTCAAATTCACAGAAACTGAGAGTACAATGGTGGTTGCCATGGGCTGAGGGGTGGCTAAATTGAGAGGTATTGGTCAAAGGATACAAACTTTCAGTTACAATACAGGTAAGTTCTGGGGATCTAAATGTGCAAAAGGATCACTATAGCTAATAATACCGTATTGCATACTTGAAATTTGCTAACAGAGTAGATCTTAAGCATTCTTACCATATACACACCTACACACAAAAAGTAACCATGTGAGGTGATGGATGTCTTAATTAACTTGATTGTGGTAATCATTTGACAACGTATACATATATCAGATCACCATGTTGTACACTTCATATATATGCTTATATATATATACAATTTTATTTGTCAATTAGACCTCAAAATCCCTAGGGGGAAAGTGTGGTAATTCTGTCCTAGTACATAAGAAGCCTTATAACTCCATCTTTTCCTGATCAGAGACTCTATTCCAATTCTATGGTCATCAAGAGAAGTGTAAGGTATAATATATTGGGGCAGCTACATTTTTTTTATTGATGCCATACTAGTTTATAACATTGTGAGATTCCACTTGTACATTAGTGTTTGTCAGTCACCATATAAATGCACTCCCTCACCCCTTGTGCCCACCCCCCCAACTCTCTTCTCCCAGTAACTACCAAACCGTTCTTTGTCTCTGTCCGTGTGTTAGTTTATTTTCCACATATGAGTGAAGTCATACAGTGTTTGTCTTTCTCTGCCTGGCTTATTTCACTTAACGTAATACCCTCAACGTCCATCCATGTTGTTGCAAATGGGACGATTTTCTTTTTTTATGGCCGAGTAGTATTCCATTGTGTCTATATATACCACATCTTCTTTATCCATTCATCAGTAGAGGGACACTTGGGCTGCTTCCACTTCTTGGCTATAGTGAATAATGCTGCAATGAACATAGGGGTGCATAAGCCTCTTTGGATTGTTCATTTCAAGTTCTTTGGGTAAATACCTAGAAGTAGGATAGCTAGGTAATAAGGTATTTCTATTTTTAATTTTTTGAGGAATCTCCATGTTTTCCATAGAGGTGGGACAGCCACCTGTGGCACCTCAAGGAGCCACAGCTCCTTGAATCCAATAAAGCATCATAACTCTGACTTTTTATAAGAGGAAGACTTGCTGTGGCCCATTGATCCTAGCTTTGTCTTAGTCTAGTAGTGCTGACTCAAGCGTTGACAGTCAAGATATTTGCCATACATGTTACCACTGTTGAAGTGAGCATATACCTCAATGTCATTCTGTAATAAGCCTGTAAGACTCGGACAGTAGAGCATCGGCGACAAAGTCCAGCTCCACTGCTTACCAACTGAGCAGCCCAGGGCAAGCCACCTAGCGTTTTGGTCTCAGTTTCTTCATGTATAAAATAGAGATAATAACAACACCTGTGACCTAGTATTACAGTGAAGATCAAATGAAATAATATAAAGCATTTAGCATGGTGGCTGTAATACAGTAAGTGATCAATAAATAGTAACGATTAACTTCACTATTGGTATTACTGTTATTATTATACAACTACGGGTCTGCCACCCTTTAATTCTTCTAGACTCTCCATGAACACATTGGGTAATGAATTCTATCTAAAAGCCACTTGCTAAAAAATATTTTGTCAAGGTGTGTGCTGCTCACGGCAGCTAAGATGTGTTGCCATGGCCACAGCAAAGCAGTAGTTCCATTCAAAGAACACAAATCCTGGTAACTTAAGAGGCGGAAGCTAAAGGGAAAGTTCCCCAAGAGAAATAAGTTCGCCCTTATTTTTTAAACCAGAAGTCTAACTAGTGCTATTATGTTAAAATCAAATACTTTTATGTTGAATTCTCTTCAGTTGTGAATACAATAGCTCTTTAAAGTAAATGGGCCATTTTCATAACAAGCGATGTAAATCAACTTAAACACCAAAGGAGTCCCTTATGTGAAAGGCTCCAACAAATCAATAGAAAAGACAAATGATCTTATAGAATAATGAGAAAGGACATGAACAAGAAATTTGCTTAAGAAGAAACATAGATGAGACGTATACATAAGATAAATGTTCATCTTCATTCATAATTTTTAGTGAGATTTAAAATGATGAGGTTTGTTTCACTTATTAAATCTGCAAAGGTTTAGAAGAGTCCCGTTATAGGTAAGGGTGTTAGGAACACAGCCCTGTCATATACCACTCAAGAAATATGAGTTGGCTGTATATATTGTAGGGAACAGAATTTACCACCCCAAAATGTGTCTCTTTGACTTGAATATTTTAAGAACAAAACACTCAGGAAGACACTTTGATCTTCCCTCCAACTGCCTGAAAGAATTTAAGATAGAAGGCCTATTCCAGGAAGGAGTGATCACCACATATAACTATAGTGTAACATGAACTGGGTGGTGTGGTAGACAGGGAGGAACCTAGCAAGGCCAATTTGATCAGAGTTCTCTCCCTGCCCCATTGTCTCTACAAAGCTTGGAAAACATTCATTTACTGAAACATTTGCTTTCCTATCTCCATGTGAATTGCCTTCCTCCCCTTTGAAGTCCTAAACCACTACCCCAACATCCTCTTTTGTCTTTAGCCGAAGATGATATTTAAGGTGGTGGCTTCAGCCATTTTGGTGAGTTACTCAGTTTTCCTGGGTTTCTCCCATGTATACTCCCATGTATACATGGGTTTCTCCCATGTTATTAAATTTTGTTTGATTTTCTCTTGTTATTCTATCTCATGTCAATTTAATTTTTAGACCAGTCAGAAGACCCTAGACAGGTAGAGGAAAATCTCTTCCTCCCATACAATATCAACCTGGCAACACAGATCAAAAGCCTTAAAATGCACTTCTTATTACAATTCTAGGAATTTGTCCTAAGGGTGAAAATGACTAATGTGCATAAAATTATCAGGATTAGTAGAGCTTGGTTTCTAAAAATGAAACAAATTTAAGTTTTGACATTTCAACTTTCTGACTCCAGTTCTGAACTTATAAAAAGTGGATAATGATAGCTATGCCCTTCTTGTTTTATTGAGCTCTGATGATGACAATGAAGGTGTCTATAGAAAAGCTTCGGAAAAAGTNGATTAAACTATGGATGTTTGCAACAACATGGATGAATCTAAAAATTTGTATGTTGACTGAAAGAAGTCAGACACAAAATGATAAATTTGTAGGATTCCATTTGTGTGAAATTCTAGAACAGGCAAAACTAATCTACAGTTACTAGAAGCAGATCAGTGCTTTTCTTTTTTTTTTTTTTTTTTGTGAGGAAGATCAACCCTGAGCTAACATCCATGCTAATCCTCCTCTTTTTGCTGAGGAAGACCAGCTCTGAGCTAACATCTATTGCCAATCCTCCTCCTTTCTGTTTTCCCCAAAGCCCCAGTAGATAGTTGTATGTCGTAGTCGCACCTCCTTCTAGTTGCTGTATGTGGGACGCAGCCTCAGCGTGGCCGGAGAAGCGGTGCGTCGGCGCGTGCCCGGGATCTGAACCCAGGCCGCCAGTAGCAGAGCGCACGCACTTAACTGCTAAGCCACGGGGCCGGCCCCAGTTCAGTGCTTTTCTGCATCAGTGGATGGGAGAATTGACTGAAAAGGGGCACTACAGGCTTCTCATGGTGAAGAAGATATTCTGTATCTTGATTTTGGTGGTGATTGCACAGGTTGTCCAAATTCATAGACCTGTATACTGTAAATGAGTGCATTTTATTGTATCTATGTTATAGCTCAATAAAACTGAGGATAAAATAGGATATAAGCAGATTTTTATATAAATAAATACAAAGAATTTGTTACTTGAAAACCTGTACTACAAGATATGCTAAAAGAACTTTTTCAACAGGAAGTGAAATGATACTAGGAATGAATAGTGTATCAGAAGAGTAAATATATAGGACTATTTTGTGTTTAATATTCTTTGAAAACATCTAATTATTCCAACAAATAATAATAACATATTGCAGGGTTCATAAAGTATGAAGAAATAAAATATATGGCCACAATCACACAAATGATGAGAGTGGTTAAAAGAAAGCATATTGGCGTGGAGTGATACAATATTAATTCTAAGTATGCTGTGAAAAGATAGGTGAAAAAAATCATATGGAATTCTTAAATGCACTGAAAGTGTTTCATAAATTTCAGCACTCTTCATGGTTTAAAAAGGATTTGGCAGACTGTACAAGAGACCTTTCTCAATTTGATGATGGCATCCAACAAAAACAAGCAAACAAACAGCTATCTTCATACTGAATGGTGATTATTGAATGCTTTCTCTCTAAGACTGGGAACCATAAAGGATGTCTTCTCTGACCACATCTATTGAACATTTTACTGGAATAATTGCTAGTATAAAATGGCAAGAAAAATAAATAAATATAATGTAGAGATTGGAAAGGATATGTAAAACGATTGTTTTCTTTGTTGTTCACTGACAACATGATTGTTTATTTAGGAAACCCTAAGCTATCTATCTAAAATTTATTGAATTGATAAGTAAATTTTGCCCAAGCCATGAGTATAATATAAAAACTCCATGTATTTCCACATCCTCACAATAAACATTTGGAAAATTAAATGTAATAAGTAATACCTTTTACATTATCACTATGGTAGATTGTTTGCAGAGATGCTCACTGTAATCCCTTGCATACATATTGTTGATATCAAGACTTACTATGAAGCCACAGTAATCAAGATAATGTATATTGTCATAGGAATGGTCAAATGGGTCAACTGAAAAAAATAGCGTCCAGCAATAAACCAATACACAAGAAATCAATTGAGGAGGAATGACATCAGCATGATAGCGGAGTGAGTTATTCCCTTCATCTCTCCCCTCTAAGTTACATCCAGGACATCCATTGATCAACAAAGGACTCCCTGCACAGCATACCAGAATGCCAGAGAGATCTGTGCATGTATACATCTGAAGGTGGGGGGGCTGGACCTCTGGGAGGCAATGGAACTAAGGGAACAGCCCTCTCCCCCTTGCCCCACAGCAGCGATCCAAAATGGGGACCCTCACATTGGCAACCCATGCCAGGGACCAGAGGCTGCACAGCAGCAATGATGCTCACTCATGGCTTGACCCATACCGCCCCCAGTGGTGGCAGGTGGTGCACACATCCTGAGGCTTCAGGACACAGAGTGGAGCTGGTAACCCAGCCATCCCCTTTCCTCAGCTTGGTGCCAGTCTTTTCAGCAGTAGGAACGCTTTCCAAAATGCAGATTTTCCTGGCTGGAGAGGGGTGCCCTGACCTGAGGTTTCAAAGAAACCAGCAGGTGCCCGGGACCAGAGGCTGCAAGAGCAGCAACAACCTTCACAGCTTAGCTCCTGCGCCTCCCTCAACAGAGGTGGGTGGTAAGTGCAACCTGAGGCCTCAGAAACCACAGCAGAACCCCTGACCCTGCTGCCTGTGGCAGCACCCCTGACACTGGCTCTACCAGCAGCAGGGGCTGCATATAAGACCTCAGGCCCTTGGCAACAATGGCAGCACACGTAAAGCTAGCGCCACTGGCACCTGCTGCAAGGACCCCCAGACAACTCGGGAGCAGCGGCACCTGAGCCTGTGGAGAGCCCATGGAGAGCCAGTGGAAGAACAGGAGACCCAGGCAACCCTGGAAGCAGCAGAAGTGCTTGCAGCCTGGTGACCCCAATGGTGACACTTGAGACTGCAGCAACATTGTAAGCAGCAAGGCACCAGCAACCTCAGAGGCACAAGCAGCACAGGAGGACATTGATGACACCTCTAGCAGAGGCAGTGGAGGCGGAAAGTGCAGTTTCTCAAATACAACCAGAAGCAGCTCTGAGCCAAAGTAACCAAAGCCCTATCCAAATAAGAAATTTGGTTTACTACCACAAATTCACCAGCAGAGGATCAACTCATCCAGTACCATGAAGAACTACAGTAACAGGGCAGAACATAAAGAAAATGACAACTCTCCAAAAACCAAACTTGAAGCCACAGAAGGTTGCTGTCTAACTGACAGAGAATTCAAAATAGCTGTCATGAAGAAACTCAGAAAGACAGTTCAATGAGCTAAGGAATAAAATTAATGAACAGAAGGAGTACTTTACCAAAAAGATTGAAACTCTAAATAAAAACAAACAGAAATTCTGGAGATGAAGAACACAATTAATGACATGAAAAATAAAGTAGAAAGCATTGAGAATAGAGCTGACCATATGGAAGAGAGAATTAGTGAGCTCGAAGATAGAAATCTAGGCGTGATACAGGTGGAAGAGGAGAGAGAACTAAGATTTTTAAAAAATGAAGAAATTCTATGAGAAATATCTGACTCAATTATAAAAAGCAACATAAGGCTAGTAGATATCCCAGAAGGAGAAGAGAGGGAAAAAGGATAAGACAGCTTATTCAAAGAAGTAACAGCTGAGAACGTCCTAAACGTGAGGAAGGAACTGGATATACAAGTACATGAAGCTAATAGAACTCCTAATTGTCTCAACATGAAAAGACCTTCTCCAAGGCATATTATATTAAAACTGTCAAAAGTCAACGACAAAGAATATTAAGGGCAGCCAGAGAGAGGAAAATAACTTACTTACAAAGGAACACACATCAGGGTATCAGTGGATTTCTCAGCAGAAACTCTACAGTCTAGGGGAGAGTGGAATGATTTATTCAAAATACTGAAACACAGAAACTATTGGCCAAGAATACTCTATCCAGCAAAGTTATATTTCAGTTATGAAGGAAAAAATAAAAGCTTTCCCAGACAAACAAAAGCTGAGGGAGTTCATCATCACTAGATCTGCCTTTCAAGAAATGTTGAGGGGTCGGCCCTGTGGCATAGCGGTTAAGTGCACGCGCTCCGCTGCTGGCGGCCCGGGTTCAGATCCCGGGCTCGCAACTATTCATCGCTTGTCAGACCATGCTGTGGTGGTGTCCCACGTAAAGTTGAGGAAGATCGGCACAGATGTTAGCTCAGGGCTGATCTTCCTCAAAAAATAAAAAAAATTAAAAAAAAAAGAAATGTTGAAAGGAACCCTCTACCTGAAACAAAAAGGCAAAGGTTTACAAAGTTTTGAGCAAGGTGATAAATAGACAGACAGAATCAGAAAATTGCAACTCTATATCAGAATAGATTTTAAACATAAAGGCTAGAAGGAGAGAAAGCATCAAAAATAACTATAACCACTTCAACTTGGTCACAAAATCACAACATAAAAAAAAGGACAATTTGTGACAACAAAAACATAGAAGGAGAAGAGGTAGAGGATGGAACCTGCATTGGCTAATGGAGATAAGATGCTGTCAGCAGAAAAGGGACTATCTCATCTCTGAGAGACCTTTCATACAAACATCATGGTAACCACTAAACAAAACATCAGGGCAGAGTCACAAATCATAAATAAAGAGAAAACTGAGAAGGGGCCGGCCCAGTGGCACAAGTGGTTAAGTGCGTGCACTCCACGGTGGTGGCCTGGGGTTCGCCAGTTCAGATCCCGGTGTGCACTGACACACCACTTGGCAAGCCATGCTGTGGCGGCATCGCATATAAAATGGAGGAAGATGGGCACAGATGTTAGCCCAGGGCCAGTCTTCCTCAGCAAAATGAGGAAGATTGGCATGGATGTTAGCTCAGGGCTGATCTTCCTCACAAAAAGGAAATCAAAAGAGAACAAAAAAATATCGGGAGACAAATGAAAATGAAAACACAACATACCAAAACTTATGAGATGCAGCAAAAGCGGTACTAAGAGGGAAATTTAGAGCGATACAGCTTACCTCAAGAAATAAGAAAAATATCAAATAAATAATCTAACAATACACCCAAAAGAACTAGGAAAATCACAAACGAAGCCCCAAATCAGTAGAAGGAAGGAAAAAATAAAAATCAGAGCAGCAAGAAATGAAATAGAGACAAAAAAAAAAAAAAAGAATAAAAGAAAAAATCAATGAAACTAAGAGTCAGTTCTTTGAAAAGATAAACAAAATTGAAAAACCTTTACCTAGACTCACCCAAGGAAAAAAGACAGAAGGCTCAAATAAATAAAATCAGAAATTAGAGAAGAGAAATTACAACAGACACCAAAAAAATACAAAGGATTATAAGAGAATACCACAAAAATCTATATGCCAACAAATTGGATAATCTAGAAGAAATGGATAAATTCTTAGAATCATACAACCTTCAAAAACTGAATTAAGAAGAAATCGAGAATCCAGATTGACTGATCACCAGTAAGGAGATCAAAACAATAATCAAAAACCTCCCCAAATAACAAAAGTCCAGGGCTGGATGGCTTCCCCAGTGAATTCTAGCAAACATTCAAAGAAGACTCAATAACCATCCTTCTCAAACCCTTTCAAAAAATTGAAGAGGAGGGGACGCTTCCTAAGTCATTCTACAAGGCCAAAATTACCCTAATACCAAATCCAGACAAGGACAACACAAAAAGGAAAAGTATAGGCCAATATCACCGATGAACATAGATGCAAAAATCTTCAACACAATATTACCAAATCGAATACAACAATACATTAAAAGGATCATACACCACGACCAAGTGCGATTTATTCCATGGATGCAGGGATGCTTCAATAACAAAATGAAGAATAAAAATCACATAATCATCTTAATAGATGCAGAGAAAGCATTTGACAAGATCCAACATCCATTTAGGGTAAAAACTCTCAATAAAATGGGTATAGAAGAAAATACCTCAACATAAAAAAGGCCATTTATGACAAACCCACAGCTAACATCATACTCAATGGTGAAAAACTGAAAGCTATTCCTCTAAGAACAGGAACAAGAAAAGGATGCCCACCCTCACCACAGTTATTCAACATAGTATTGGAAGTCCTAGCCAGAGCAGTCAGGCAAGAAAAAGAAATAAAAATCATCCAAATTGGAAAGGAAGAAGTAAAACTGTCACTATTTGCAGATGACATGATTCTATATATAGAAAACTCTAAAGAATCCACCAAAAAACTATTAGAAATAGTAAACAAATACAGTAAAGTTGCAGGATACAAAATCGACATACAAAAATCTGTTACATTTCAATACACTAAAATCAAACTAGCAGAGGATAAATTAAGAATACAATCCCACTTACCATCACAAAAAGAATAAAATACCTAGGAATAATTTTAACCATGGAGGTGAAAGACCTATACACTGAAAACTATAAGCCATTATTGAAAGAAACTGAAGAAGACACAAAGAAATGGAAAGATACTCCATGCTAATGGATTGGAAGAGTAAACATAGTTAAAATGTCCATATTACCTAATGCAATCTATGGATTCAATGCAATTGAATCAGAATCCCAATGACATTTTCATGGAAATAGAACAAAAATATCCTAATTTGTGTGGAACAAAAAAGACCTCAAATAGCCAAAGCAATCCTGAGAAAAAAGAACAAAGCTGGAAGTACCACACTCCCGGATTTCAAAATATACTACCAAGCTACAGTAATCAAAACAGCATGGTACTGACACAAAAACAGACACACAGATCAATGGAACAGAATTGAGAGCCTAGGAAAAAACCCACACATCTATGGACAGCTACTTTTTGACAAAGGAGCCCAAAACATACAATGGAGAAAGGAAAGTCTCTTCAGTTAATGCTGTTGGGAAAACTGGACAGCCACATGCAAAAGAATGCAAGTAGACCATTATCATGCACCCTATACAAAAATTAACTCAAAAAGAATTAAAGACTTGAATGTATGACCTGAAACCGTAAAACTCCTAGAAGAAAATATAGGCAGCATGCTCTTTGACATCAGTCTTAGCAGTATCTTTTTGAATAGTGTCTCCTCAGGCAAGGAAAACGAAAGAAAAAATAAATAGGACTACATCAAACAAAAAGGCTTCTGCACAGCAGAGGAAACCGTGAACAGAACGAAAAGACAACCCACCAGATGGGAGAAAATATTTGCAAATCATATATCCAATAAGGGGTTAATTTCCAAAATATATAAAGAACTCATGCAACTCAACAACAAAAAACTGAACAACCTAATCAAAAACTGGGCAGAGGATATGAACAGACGTTTTTTCAAAGAAGATATACAGGTGACCAAAAGGCACATGAAAAGCTGTTCAACATCACTAATTATTAGGGAAATGAAAATCAAAACTACAATGAGATATCACCTCACACCCATCAGAATGGCAATTATTAAAAGCACAAGAAATATCAAGTGTTGGAGAGGATGTGGAGAGAAAGGAACCCTCATACACTACTGGTGGGAATGTAAACTAGTGCAGCCACTACGGAAAATAGTATGGAGATTTCTCAAAAAATTCAAAATAGAAATACCATATGATCCAGCTATTCCACTTCTGGGTATTTATCCAAAGACCATGAAAACACTAATTCAAAAAGATATATGCACTCCTATGGTCATTGCAGCATTATTCACAATGGTCAAGACTTGGAAGCAACCTAAGTGCCCATCAGTGGGATGAATGGATAAAGAAGATGTGGTATATATACAATAGAATACTACTCAGCCATAAAAAAGATGAAATCGTGCCATTTGCAACAAGATGGATGGACCTTGAGGGTATTACGCTAAGCAAAATAAGTAAGACAGAGAAAGACAAATACCCTATGATTTCACTCGTATGTGGAAGATAAACAAACAAACAAACACATAGATAAGGACAACAGATTAGTGGTTACCAGAGGGGAAGGCGGTGGGGGGAGGCCAAAGGGGTAAAGGGGCATATATGTATAGTGATAGATGGAAACTAGACTTTTGGTGGTGAACATGATGCAGTCTAAACAGAAGGTGAAATATAATGATGTACACCTGAAATTTACACAATATTGTAAACCAATGTGACCTCAATAAAATAATTTTTAAAAAAAGATAAACACAGTTGTTGCCCTCAAGACTTATGGGAAAATGTTCACCACATAATCCTATATGAAAAAAACAAAATGTAAAGCTGTATATGCTAGAAGAAAATGCACAAAAATGTTAACAGCATTATTGTAAGAGTTTTAAGGGGGTTTATGTGTGTCTTTACGTATTTCTATGTTTTCTTTTTTAAAAAAGTTTTCAATTTGCATGTATTTCTTTCACAATCAGAAACATGTTTTAAAGAATCAAAAAAAAAAAAATCAATTGATTTTTGTAAAGGTAAGCAGAATAATGTTCCCCACCACACCAGGATGTTAGTGTCCTAATTTCCTGAACCTGTGGCTATGTAACCTTTCATGGCAAAAGGGACTTTGCAGATGTGATTAAGGTTAAAGGCCTTGAGATGGGGTGATTAGCCTGAATTATGCAGTTAAGCCCGATCTAAACACATGAATTCTTAAAAGAGGAGAACCTTTCCAGGCTGTGGTCAGAGGCTGACTACAAAGGAATAGTCAGAGAGATGCAGTGCTGCTGGCTTTGATGATGGAGGAGGGGGCCACAAGCCAAGGAATGTGGGTTGTCTCTAGAAGCTGGATAAGGCAAGGAAACAAATCCCCCCTAGTGCCTCCCGAAAGGAATACAGCCCTACAGAACTGTAAGATAATAAATTTCCATTGTTTTAAGACATTAAACACATGGCAATTTTTACGGGACCAATGGAAAACTAATACAGGCGCCAAGATAATTCAATGAGGAAAGCACCTCTATAATTTAATATAGTCTATAACAAATGGTGGTGGGAAAACTGGAGGTTTATATGAAAAAAAAATTAACCTTGACTCCTACCCCTGCCATACACAAAAATTAACTTGGGAGGATCTTACAATTAAACGTAAAGGCAAAAATGTTTACATTTCTAGACATTTTAATAAGGCAAATATTACTGCTAACTTGGGATAGGCAAAGATTTCTTAGGGTGCAATAGGCATTAATGATAACAAAAAATGATAAATTTGGATTCATCAAAATGAAAAATGTCAGCTCTTCAGAAGACATCATTCATAAAATGAATAGGCAAGCCACAAATTGGGAGAAAATATTTGCAAAACACATAAGAACAAAGAAATATGTATCTAAAATATACAAAGAACTCTCACAACTCAATAACACTAAGACAAATAGCCCTAAACAACAATGGGCAAAAAAGACTTGAACTGTCACTTCATAGAGGAAAATACAGAACTGTCCAGTAAACATATTAATGATGCATAGTGTCATTACTTATCAGGAAAATGCACATTACAACCAGATTGAGATATTGCTTCCCATGCCCTAGCATGCCTAAGATTAGTTGGTTTGGGTGAGGATGTGGAGCAACTGAAACTCATATACATTTCTGGTGGAACTGTAGTATGGTACAACCGCTTTGGAAAGAGTTTGGCAGTTTTTTAAAAGTTAAACTCATACCTACCCTATGACTCAGCAATTCCTCTCCTAGGAACTTATGTCCAAATACGTAAGAATCTTATGCAAGATCTTCATTGCAGCTTCATTCATAATAGACAAAGAGTGTAGACAACTCAAATGTTCATCAATAAGTGAAATGCTAAACAAAACATTGTATATCCGTAAAATAGAATATTACACAGCAATAACAATGAACAAATGTGGAGACACACAAGGATGAATCTAATAGGCATTATGTTGCATGAAGAAGCCAGACACACATGATTACATATGGTGTGATATGACTACGTTTATATGAACCTCTAGAACAGCTAAACCAATCTTTTATGAAAGAAATCAGATCAGTGGTTGTGTGGGTCAGGGGTGGGGAGGTTGCTTGAAAATGAGCATGAGAGTTTTCTGGGGTGATGGACATATTCTTTATCTCAATTGGATTGGTTGTTACATGGGTATACATTTTTTTAAAAACTGACAACTGTAAACTGAAATCTCTGTTATTTTTTTATGTACATCACACCTCAATTTATTTGATGAAATGACAGTTAATATAACATTGGTAGCTAACCTTGCTGAAATTTTCACAAAACGAAATATAGTCCAATCTATGAATATATATGCAAAAATTATATATAAAGTGAGCAATCTGAAACCAATAGCTTATTACAATATAATACAGAATGATCAAGTAGTTTTCATTCTGAATATGTAAAGATGGTTAGATATTAGGCGGAACATTAGTAAAATTCAATACATTAAAATATCTAAAAATTAAAAAAATATATGATTACTTTCAGGGACATTGGAAATGTTTTTGACAAGTTTCAATACCCATTCCTGATTTAGAAGTGAAATCCCTCAGCATAATTGCAATTGACTAATTCTTCTTTAACATGATAAAGTCAATATTTTCTTAGCTCTAAAGCCAGTATCTTACTAAAGGTGGAAACAGTGGAGGAAATAGTGGAGGTATTCTTGCTAAAGACAGGAAGAAGACTTAGATGCTCATTCTCTCCAACACGATTTAACATTTAAAAATTATTTTCCAAAGCAATCAGGCAAGATAATATAGTGAGAAGCAGAAGAGCTAGAAGTGAGAAAAAATTTCCTTATTGACAATTGATGTCAAAGTATACATGGAAACCCCGAGGGAATTAATGATTAAATCAATGATTAAAAGTAAACTCAAACAGCAATGAATTCAGTTATTCAACATGACAAAAATTAACTCTAAAAAATATGGCTTTCGTATATATGAACTATTACTATTTGCAAGATTTAATGGAAGAGAAATTCCCACTTACAATAGCAACACCAAATATGAAAGATTAGGAGCACTTTTAATAAGAAATATTACAATATATATACATTGAAATTTAAATCCTGTAAAACAAAAACTTGTTCAAATAGAGAAGTATCTGTTGTTTTTGGACAGCGTTTCCTGAATCCATAAAGACACCAGTTCTTCCAAAGATAAGATAGTAATTCAGCACAATCTCAATAGAAAAATCCATAACTTTTTTTAGAGCTAGATGATTTGATTATAAAGTCTATAAAGAAAAGTAATATAAACGAACTAGAAAATTCTTGAAGAAGAAGATGATAATGAGTGGGAGGATAGCCCTATCTGATATTAAGATGTAGTCTAAATAAAGCATTTGTAATTAAAACAGCATGGCAAATGAATGATTGGAAAGATGATCAGTGGAGCAGTACAGAAAATTCAGAAATAGAACAAGTTCATAAGAAAATTTTACATATAATAGTGGCATCTCAAAGCAGTAGATTTTTGGCTCATTCCTAGCCTCTTGTTTCTTACTTTTCTAGTACATGCAGGCATCTAACTGTGACTCTCTGCCTGAGGGCTTTTTTTTTTTTTTTTAATAGCTATGGAAGAATACTCAGCAAATGCTGAGTATACCCAGCAAATGCTACGGAGTCGATGCTCCCAGCAGCAGCCGCCTGCAACCATAGAGGTAGGAGTTCCTGGGTAAATATCCAACTTCCTCACTCCTCAGATTGAAATATTCTAATGCATGGTTTACACGGTTTCTCAGAGATCTGCATCATGAATAAGCCCCAGGTGCTCACTGCAATAGCCTTCTCATTATCACATTTTATTGCCTTGTTTCCCTTCCCTTTTTCATTTCTCCACTCCTATACCTGTACTTCCTAGAGGCACCTCTCAGATTAACTACTTGAATTCAAATCTTTTTCTCTGAATTTGCATCAGAAGGAAACCGACCTAAGATAGTTGGTACTAGAAGTGATCCTACTCTAAGAATGAGATTTTGAAATTGGATCACTCAATAGCCGTTTGGCAACCAGGAGCCTTGGATGGTAGGAAGTGGGCTAATGAAAATACCTGCACCGTTATATTAACTAAGTCTCTCACCTATGGTGCATTCAGGTGGGTTTCAGGTGGAAGGAGATTCAATGGCTTACGTAAGAGCTCTAGCTCTTGAAAGTCCTGGAATAACAGTAACTATGATAATTGTGAAATTGTATGGCAATTTTTAATTTCTATAGAATCCCTGAATGTTCAGATCAGCCAGCTCTCACGTTGGAGTATCTTATGAAACCCAGAAAGCCTCCATTTAAAGAGGCATTCAACTCCTGCGACTGAAAGGCAGAGTGGGATGAAAATCAGGCCTAATGCGCAGAGACATGGGCATGTTAGAATAAATTTAGTGTGTAAGACTAGAGAATCCACCAGCTGGATATGTTGCCTGGGAGGGGCCAGAGGGCATCTCTTCACTACATCTGTAAGGAATGTGCTGGTGAAAGGGGCACCGTCACCGTGGGAAGCTCAGTAGTGGCTATCTTCTGTAGACCTTGGTTGATGCTGCTATGGAACTAGGCTCCCTAGTCTCATTGGAGATGACAGGATTCCAGAATAGCAGGAGCCAGGTGGCAGCATTTAACCATCCAAGGCAAAGCATCTGTACTTAATGTAACATTAATCAAGGTTGAAATGTCAGCCCAGTAACCTTTGACCCACAGGGGTCCATGACGATGTCTAATAGAATATGATGTTTCAATAATGGAGATAGATGGGGAGTCAATGAGGGTATAGCATGACTTATGTAAGCAAAAAAATCTAAAGGATGATGTTAGTAGTGTTGGGAAATAGGGAGGATCCCCCTCCACCATTTCTCTTAAGGTTCTTATGGCTGGCCAAATAATTAAAAGACAGGTTAGCAGGAGAAAATAATACCAAGTTTGATAACATGTATACATGGGAGAAACTGACTTTCTCAACAAAATGGCAGAGATTCACATCCTAAATACTATCTTCAGCTAAAGATAAAGGAGGATGTTGGGGGTGGGGGAGGAGACAGGAAGGAGACAGAAATCACAGTAATCAAGAGTATGTAGATTTAAGTCCTTTTCTTCTGTACTGATAAGAGTTTCCAGAGATAAGTCCATCCCCCACCTTCCCAGTACAGAGAGGGAGATACTTTTACAAATATTTGGTAAACAGAACTTTGATAAGAATGGACTTAGCGAGGACCCTGCCAGTCTGTCCATACGCAGAGTTAAATTCCTTTAGGCAGTTAGTGGGGGAGGTCAAATGTCCATCAGAGAAAATAATCAAGGTAAAGGGATATATTTTGGGGTGGCCAAATTTTGATCTCCCACAGTCCCGCCTTTGAAACTAAAAGTTTCACAGTCCTCTTGAAACTTAAAGAGGTTTCATAGTCCAGAAGCTGAGTTGGCAGATTGTTCCATCTCACTCAACACATTTCTTAGTCCTGATAATAGATCAGTCCAATTAAGTTCATTTTAGAAGGTGGTGATGCAGGTGGGTTCCCAAAGTTAGGCCTATATTGTGGAAGCAAGCAATCAAGTATTCAATAAGAAGCATTTTTATGGAAACAAAAGAAAAACAAAGTTAATAGTTGGAGCAAATTGTAAACCAGTTTTTCAGTTCAGAGGACAGCCAGTTAGAAAGATTTCTAGATGTCAGCGTCAAAGCATCTTTTGCAGTTTAAAATGTCTCTGATGATGTTACCAGGTATTCGGGTACCGTTTTGCAGCAGACATGAATCTCTTAGATTTATAGTAAGTCCATCAGCTTTAGTTTGCAAGGCTTCAGGAAAAAGGGCAGGTTCAGTTTTTAGTGATTCCAAATGAAAATGATGGAAAAAATCAAAAACGTTAGTTTGGAGATCTGTAGCCAGATATTTCAGGAGACTGGAAGAAATTAGGGTCCAGTCCAGTCAGTAGATATAAAACAAAACCCTCAAAAGACAATTAACAAAACTAGGATCTAATATCCACAAATGTATACTATAATTTCCACTGAAATAATTTTTTTCTCTAAAATCACCCTCATTTTTGTCAAAGCCAAATTAAGACTAAGTAGTTTGTAAAATAAGTCTAGTTTCAATAAAACATGATTCAATTATTTACATAAGTGCAGCAAGAATAGCAACTGAGTATACAAGCTCCTTTAAATCTGCTTTGCTGGGCTTTTTCATAAGGAATCTCGGATTGAACTTTAAAGGCCTCTTGAGGCCAGGAAAGCCAAGCCAAGGATTTTGTCATCAGACTTCACCTGCAATACCTACAGATTTGGGTAAATTCCTCTCTACTCGAGGTTTCCCAAAATATTTTGAGGTTCCTTGTACCTGCCAGATAAGTGACATTCCTTACTTATCCAGTAAGTGCTGCTTGGAACATAAGGTACCAGGCCAATATTTCCATGTGGCTTTATTCCATGAAGTCCAATCTTCATTCCTCAAAAGCTGTATGGTTATATTGCAAATATGATGTTCCTGTCACAGCCTTGGTAATATAACCAACGTTTCCAACTATGTCCTGTTATAAGGAGAACAGATTCTTACTGAACTTATACAAATAACTATATTGCCATGAAATAAGAATATTCACTTACTAACAGTTTTTAAATTCTGGAGGGATCAGGTAGAGAGAAAAAGATAAATGTTTTAATTCTGCTTACAAAGGTATAATTTACCAAATTGCCATAAGTCATAGCTAGCTCAGGAGAAAAGAGAAAAAGTTTTCCTTAAATCTGAAAAAACAAAGCATTAAAAAAATCAGGAATATTTCAAACGAAAAATCATAAAACTTAAATTATTCTCATCGGTTCATTCAGTCCTCTGTAATGAACTCTTGACCTTAATCTTCTTAGCAGTTTCACAAAGTCATCAGTTTCTGAGTTAGAATTCTGTAATTTCTTACCCAGTTCAGTTTTATGATCTGAAAGTTTGTCAGAAACCTGTATTCCACAGTAAATGTTCGAGTCCTTTCTAGGAACTTTTCTGAAGATGAAACATATTTTGTAAAAGCATCAGAGCAAAGAAATAAGTCTGTAAACAACAAGACCCCAAAACGGCAATTGACAAAGAAATCTGGTTAACTGTGTGACATACAACACTTTAAATAATAATAACCAGAATTATGACTGATAACCAGGACAGATCAGAATTTCAGTAATGTTATATAATTTCAAAATACCTACATCAATAACATTTACCCACTTAATACCACCTAAGAAGGTTTATCATCACTTATTTGGCAATGTTTCCCATGTTATTTAACATACCGAATAAGCCTAATAACTTTAATATTTTCCTCCTTATAGGAAGAGAGCAAACTTCTTTGAGAAGTCCTATGGCCCTTTGAAAATTCTCAAAGAAAAAAGTCAAAAGAAAGACTTTATTTAAGATATGAATTTTGGGGAGCTTGTCAAAAATATAAACAGTCAAGGGCAAACAGCATTAATAGTCCAAAAAGTCTTAATAGAGAGACCTCAGTTTTTTGAACATAGAAAATTATTTTAACAAAACATAGATTTTTTTGTCTTTTAGGAGACTTACTCAAGGTAAGGAAAAACCCTTTTATATAACCTCTTTATCAAGTTTAAGAATTTTATCCTGTTAAGAGAAAGAAGAACAAATTTTAATTTTGTACCAGCTTACTTGTGACATTCAAACTTATTTACTTAATTGGATTTAGTTTAATCTTAGCCATCTTGACCATGGTAAAACTCCTCAGAATTTTACTTTCACAAACTTTCTGTCACTTACTTTTTACATTTACCATTTGTCCCATGCCTTTCTTTCTTCCCTTTTAGTGCTTTGGGACAAATTTATCTTTCTTAACGAAACCAATAAAATATTTCCAATTTTCATACCTACTTTGCTAAAACACATATCATACTTTCCTTGAATACCAACATATTTTTCTTAATTTTTTAGTAGCTTTAATCACATATTAGAATTTTAAACACTTAGAAACCTTAATTTCTAAGTAAAAACTAAGTAAGCAATTATAAACTTTCTTTTACATTAGCATTCTGTGGCTTGGAAAAATTATAAACACTTCATAATTCTGGAAACATGCTATTTTATAGTACAATATTTTAATAAAACACAAGACATGTTTACCAATAGACCCAAAACACCTTTTAGTTCCCTGTAATAAGAAGCCAAAAGTAGACAAACCTATGTTTAGCAATCAATGTCTAATATCTTATCTTATTTGAAAATGATCTAGATACTCAATGAATTTTTATCATAAAATTTAGCAAAACTCTCAAGTTTTAAGTCACCAAGAAGAATTTGGAAGCTATATACACCACAACCCATAATTATTGTTAAAAGTTCACCCAACATTTATCTTTTTCACATCTATTTAGTTACTTGTTCCCACTAATTATTTACATTGCCTACAAGACTTTATATAAAATTAGGCATCATTTAAGTTATTATTCCTGTTAGCCAGTTCCGTAATAGAAATGACATCAGTTTATTTGACAAATAAAGGCTGCATGTCTGCATTGTATCTGGGATGTGGGATATACATGTGGGAATATGGCTATTCCCACCACACAATCAGGCAAAAAGAGCAGACATTTTAAAACAGACTCAGGCAAAGTTGATGTAACCTTTTTATATAAAATTAGCTCAAACATTCCAACCTTTATAATCTTACACTTTTACATTTTTTCAATTTAATTGTAACCTGAGTCAGGGTCTTAAGGCTATTCAAATTGTTCCCTTTTTTTTTTTTCCTGGCCTTTTCTTAGGTACCAATAACACAATTATGTGAGAGCTCTCAAAAATTTTTTTCCCCAATTTAGAAGTTTTTCTAATTTAAATGATCCATCATCTGGCCATGCGGACGAGTAGGATCTTAATCTTAACAGTGACTCATCCCAAGCTTAACTATGGACACAAGAGGCATTCTCAAAAGAGATCCCAAGAATTCACTCCCAAAAAAAGAAAGCACGAGAGATGACAAAGGCCCCTTATACAAAAGGGACCCCTTATGACAAATTTCCCTGAGAGTAGGCACAGCCGGACAAAGAGAGTTTCTCAGAACCCCAGTCTACTTGACTGGCTGCCAGGATGCATGCAGGTATGTACATTCTCCAGATGGCAGAGACCAGAAAGGTCACAAAGCCAAGTTCTCAAGATACAGAACAAGACAAAAGCCCAGATAACAGGCTTATAGAGATGCCTCTGTCTTATGACAAAGGACAAAAAGAGAGACAGAGACAACCACTATTTCTGGGAAGAAACGGATCAATTATCCAATGGGTACCCAACCAGATCTCAGAGTCGCTGAGTCCAAGAAGCTAGCTTCACCAGTCTTTTCTCCTGTTAATCTACATTTCGAAGGAAAAAAAACTCACCACTCTTGCTTCTATTGGACTCTGCAGGCAGATATCCGGGAGACAGACATGGTAAGAACTCTCACCTCCTGCTGGCTCTTGTCCGGGGTCTGGGACTTCTCTGCTGCAGCCATCCCGGAGTGATCAGTGTCCAGCCAGTGAACTTTTTGCCGCGCGTTGGGTGCCAAAACTGTTGAGGAAGAGGGAGAATCCCCCTCTGCCCTTTCCTAGAGGTTCTCATGGCTGGCCAAATAATTGTAAGACAGGTTAGCAGGAGAAAATAATACCAAGTTTGATAACATATATACATGGGAGAAACCAGGGAAACTGACTTTCTCAACAAAATGGCAGAGATTCTCACCTTAAATACTATCTTCAGCTAAAGAAAAAGGAGGATGTTGGGGGTGGGGGAGGAGACAAGAGGGAGACAGAAACTGCAGTAATCAAGAGTATGTAGATTTAAGTCCTTTTCTTCTGTACTGATAAGAGTTTCCAGAGATAAGTCCAACCCCCCCCTCTTCCCAGTACAGAGAGGGAGATACCATTACAAATGTAAATTTGGTAAACAGAACTTGGATAAGAATGGGCTTAGCGAGGACCCTGCCAGTGTGTCCATACCCGGAGTTAAATTCCTTTAGGCAGTTAGTGGGGGAGGTCAAATGTCCATCAGAGAAAATAATCAAGGTAAAGGGATATATTTTGGGGTGGCCAAATTTTGACCTCCCACAGTAGCCACAATGGAAAATCCTGGTCCCTCACCCAATGGCCAGACCTGAGCCAGTTCTCAGACCCAGACGCATTGATTGGAGTGGAAGCCGGATCCCCTCAAGGAAGGATTCTGAAGGCAACAATTAATGTAGTTATAGAACCCATTCCTTAACTCCTTGCTCAAATGATACTCAGATCTTAGAGAAAGGGAGATGTTCAGATCTTACCAGTGTTGTCAGATACAGAGTCTGAGCCGACATTGATAACAAGGGAAACAAAATGCTATCATGGTCCTACATTAGTGTGGGGACATATGGAGGCAAGGTAACAAACAGATTGGTGGCACAAGTCCTTCTCATAACCTGTGCAAAGGGTTGACAGACATGCCTGTTGTCATTTTCCCAGTCCCTTACTGAAAAATCGATGGATATACTCAGCAGCTGGCAGAATGCTCTCACTGGTTCCCTGATATAAGGAGTAAGGATCACTATAGCAGCAAAGGCCAAGTGGAAGCCCCTTAAACTGCCTCCTCCCCCAACGGAGGAGCACTATGTAAGTAAGGCACTTGCAGAGATGATGTTTACCTCAAGGACTTAAGAATGGTGGTCCATATTATATTCCCATTTAAGATTCTTGTGTGGCCCCTGAACAAACCTTACTAGTTACGGCAGTTCCTTGTTCTGTGGGCCACAGAACATATATCAGACAGTGAGTACCATCCTATACTTTATAGACAAGCTGTGCTTAGGCAATTCGTGTGATTTTAAAGGAGAGCTACTATGACGTTAATAACTAGAGGCCTTAAGAAGTGATATATCAGTGATCAGTGGCTCCTCATGTGACGGTTTTAGAATGAAGATACAATGCCAAAGTCATTATACTTGGAATACCCCAGGTTTAGCACAACCCAAGAATAATAATGAGAATGATAGCAGCTGGCATGTAATAAGTGCCTAAAATAATCCAGGCCCTTCTTGGGTACTTTCTTTTGATCATCCCAAAATTCTGGAAAAGTACATTTCACCTCTGACTGTAACATGTCGACCATGAATCTCTGAAAGACTAAGAATTTGTCCAAGATCCCATACTTAGCGGATGATAGACCAGTTGAAAACATGTGCCTATGACACAAAAGTTCTGTATCTTCCTACTGTATCTTCAGTGGTTGCTTTCTATGCTATTTGTTTAACACTAACAAAAAATCTAGTACAAAACCAATTGAGAAAAGGCCCAATAAACTGTTAAAACAAGGGCATACAAGTGCAAACAAGATTTGTTACAGGGTCATCTATAAAATGTTAGAATCCACATTAATACAGGTCCTCTTGTTAGTGAATCTAAGAGTTCCTTCTATCCTCTACAGGAATAATAAGAATATGATGAGACATGAAATGTTCAATGAATTTAAACACATAGACCCATTTTTAATGGCCAGATCATTTTATTTCAAGATGACAACCTTGGAATAGCTATAGGATTATGTAATTATCAGAGTGATTATTGATCATTTCTCTTAGTAAGTGCTGGTATGATTTTCTCTGTTGTGTGGCCTCTGGTTAGTATTTACTCGGGTGGAAGAGATTCTGTTTCTTCACTAGCTTATGTTTTACTGTAGTCATCAATATTTCTTTTTAGTTGTGAAAGTCCTCCAATGATTAGTGAAAGCAGTAAAAGACTTGCACGCATACTCAATACAGCTATTGCCTTGTTTATACTAAATCTTATTTTGGGTTGACGAGGTGGTACTTTGTCAGGTGGGGAGCCACTATCTATACTACCACCTGGTCCTCTCTCTTCACATGATGGTGGTTTCCAACCTTTCAGACAGTGACAGTGTTTCCTGTTGTTACACACTCCTCTGAAATTGCATCTCTTGACATCACAGTCAAAACGCATGTCTTGGTAAAAAGTACAGTTCTGTCTGAAACAGTAACTTCCTGGCCCACATGTTGCACCATCCACTACAAGCCCCATTTCTGGCACTTCTGTCCCATGGTGTACATCGTATCCGAAGCATCTTTCTTGTTGAACATCTTGTACAATTATATGACGAAATGTGGTGTGTTCCCCCCCACCAGGAATTTCGAGGACATTTCTACAATGTAGCATTCCGCAATGAACATCATCTGCTTCACATGCAACAGATCGTGATCCTCCTGGTCCCACCCTCATGCCACAGTTCCCAAATCGGTCACCCATTACATTCAATTTTGTATAGCATGCTGACGAACCATCTTTTATTTGGTAGCCAAACAGGGATTGACACTGCATATCACGGTCAGTACAGTTTCCTCTCACACAAACAGCTAATGGTGAACATGGGGTTCCATCCTGGATATAAAAGTCATTTGGACAAACATGTGTGTTCCCGCTACAGTATTCTGGTAGATCACAAATACCAGGCGTGTCTCTGCAAACCGTTCCAGGTTGAGCATACTTACAGCGAATGCAGCAACCTCCTATACTACAATCACTGCCGTAGCTGAGGGCACAATTGGTCTCACAACATTTATCCTGATTACAAGCTTTAATGGAGCCACAGTCACATTCTTCCTGCTGATTTATGATCTTGTCACCACAACGAGGAGCTACATAAGGAAAATTTCTGTATGGTACATTTTTTACACTCAAACAAGGATCCCACATATTAACCCGTCGATGCAGTCTGGCATAAGAACAGTTGCTAAACATATCCATAACACCAGGCTCAGGAGCCATGACACAGGAGCTTCTTCGAAAACAATAACAACCAGATCCATCATGATTGAGCCCCATATTATGACCTAGTACATGTGCTGTAATACCTGCACCTAAAAATACGTGAAAATGTGCCACACATACGTAAAATGCTCCCCAGTTGGGGTTGCAAATTCCATCATAATGGGAAAAATATAGGGTATTTTCGACTTTATGTCCTGTAAGAAGCGCTGAAGTATCATGTGTCACATATTTAAAAAATCCATAATATTTCCACAAACCATACCCGGTAACAATTCCCTCAATATTTCTTCCTCTTAACTCATAGCGATCTTTTTGATTCCATATACACAAAGCACGTATATTGACGTCTAGATGATTGTGTGTGTAGATGGTATGCATTATGCTGTTCAACATCACCACACCCTCTATTACCTGTGTCATATTGTTCTTCAGTCTATATAATGAGTTAGAAACTGTGTAGTGAATTTTTATGTCTTTCCTGTGTGGAACCCAAGTATACAGAGGGGCTGCTCTAGGAGTTTCAGCAAGTGTTGCCTCTTCATATGCTTGATTTGTATCTTCCTCTTCGATCGTACACCTTTCCACCTCTGCTGATCTTTTTTCTGACACAAGCAGAGAAATGACATGCTCAAATTTGGAAGAAGCCTCCAGTGGTTTGATCTCATAAGTGAAGTCATCCACCTGCAGCATGCCACGCAGACCCCCATAGCAGGTATCCAGTGTGCCCATGGACCCAGGAACCCCTTCCAGGTAGCTGTAGTAGTAACAGTCCCGGGGGACAAAGGGGTGGTCCTCCTGCATGGCACCTTGGTCGTTATCGGTGATAACAGGAAAATGTCTGGGCAGCAAGCTCTTCTTGACTTTCAGGTGAACCACGTGTCTTTGGCCCCTGAAATGAATCTTGTAGGAAAGCTGGCCTTGTATGTCAGCTCCACCCACTCTGTGGGAGACCTTCCTGGGGATCACAACTTCAGAGGAAGTGAAGCGCCATCCCGGTGGGGCATGGGAGCAGCAGACTGGAGACAGGAGCAGCCAGAGCAGAGGCAGCCAGAGATCACCTGTCAGGTGGGCCTGGGCCCAGGCAGGTCCCATGAGTGAGGGAGCCTGTGACCAAAGAAACTGCAGTCAAGTGGGAGGCAGGCAAGACTATCCCTGAAACAGCAACTTTTCTAGCAGTGTAGTCATGAGCAGAGCAGAGAGAGGCTGAAGGCGTGGCACCCTGGGGAGGATGAAGGGGGAGGGGGAAGCTATTACATAACAATGGTGTGCTTATTAGGGGAGGGTGTGCTCAGTGATCTGGGGATCCTAGCACAGGGGACCTAGAGAAGAAAACAAAATGGGAGGAATTAGGAAAAATAGTGTATATACCTGGGCTCAAAAGTCCCATGGGCTCTTGGAGAAGACACAGGGGGAGAATAAGTGGGTTTGGTGCAATTTTAAGACACTTAGTGACTTTTTTCCCTCCAACCTAAATGATATAAGTGACTAACATATAATTAGAGAATGGAGAGGAGAGTGGAAGCTTCTCTTTATAAGAATTTTGAGGAGAGACCTAGAATTCATAAATTATAAAAACTGAATGCTGTAGGGGGTGATTGATTGAAAGAAAGAGTAAACAGATTTCATGAGAAGACAAATTAGAGTGTATCATAGTAGTGTCTTATGAAGTGAAACTTATACATATGCCATGTCCCAACAATTTCTAGCCCTAGGAAATTACCCACAAAAACTTGTATATGAATGTTCATAGCAGCAGTATTCATGAATTTATTCCACAACTGGAAACAAAAAACTAGTAATCAGTACATGAATGGATAAACCAACTGGTATATTCATCCAGTGGAATAAAACTAAGTAAATCAGAACAAACTTCTGATACATGTAAGAACATGCATGTATATCAGAGATATTATGGTAGAAAGAAATCAGACCAAGGGAACTTAAGATATGATTTAATTTGTATGAAGTTCCATTGTAGTCCAAACTAATTCATGGGAATAGAATTCAAATCAGTAGTTCCTGATATGGGGGAATGGAGGAATAGAGGGAACTTTCTCGAGCAATGGGAAACTTCTGTATCCTTTTTTTCTTTATTGAGCTAACATTGGTTTATAACATTATATAAGTTTCATGCGTACAACATTATAATTTGACTTCCCTGTACACTACAGTAGCATGCTCACCATCAAAATCTAGTTTCCATTCATCACCATACAATCCACCCCCTTTACCCATTTCACCTTCCTCCCACTCACTTCCCCTTTGGTAATCACCAATCTGTTTTCTGTATGAATGTGTTTTATTTTTATTTTGTTAGTTCATTTATTTTGTTTTCTTCCTATTCCACATGAGTGAAATCACACAGTATTTGTCTTTCTCCATCTAACTTATTTCACTTAGCATAAAACCTTCTCCAACACTTATTTCTTGTCTTTTTTTTTCTTGTTCTTCTTTTTTATGAATATGCATATTTATTTAATTATTTATTTATTTAATTTTTTGTTTATTGCAGTAACATTGGTTTATAACATTGTATAAATTTCAGGTGTACATCATTATACTTCTATTTCTGCATAGATTACATCATGTTCACCACCCAAATACTGTATTTTTAAAAATTTTTTAGCTAAAAAATGTTTTTATTGAGGTAACATTGGTTTATAACATTATATAAATTTCAGGTGTACATCCCTATAGTTCAATTTCTGTGTAGACTACATCATGGTCACCACCCAAAGACTCATTATCATCTGTCACAGTACACACGTGAGCTATTACCCTTTTCACCCCCACCTTCCCCCTTCCCCTCTGGTAATAGCCAATCTAATCCCTATATCTATGTGTTGGTTTGTTGTTGTTGTCTTTACCTTCCACTTATGAGTGAAATCATGTGGTAATTAACTTTCTCCGTCTGATTATTTTGTTTAGCATAATACCCTCAAGGTCCATTCATGTTGTGGCAAATGGCAAGATTTCATTTTTTTTTATAACTGAGTTGTATTCCATTGTGTATATATATATACCACATCTTCTTTATCCATTCATCCATTGATGGGCACTTAGGTTGTTTCCAATTCTTGATTATTGTGAGTAATGCTGCAATGAACATAGGGGTGCAAATATCTTTTAGCATTAGTGTGTTTTTGTGTTCTTCAGATAAATACCCAGAAGTGGAATAGCTGGATCATATAGTAGTTCTACTCTTAATTTTTTGAGGAATCTCTATACTATTTTCCATAGTGTCTCCACCAGTTTACAACCCACCAGCAGTGTATGAGGGTTCTTTTTTCGCCACATCCTCTCCAACACTTGCCATTTCTTATCTTGTTAATAATAGCCATTCTGAGGGGCATGAGGTGATATCTCATTGTAGTTTTGATTTTCATTTCCCTAATAATTAGTGATGTTGAGCATCTTTTCATGTGCCTGTCGTCCATCTGTATATCTTCTTTGGAAAAATGTCTGTTCATATCCTCTGTCCATTTTTAATTGGGTTGTTTGGCTTTTTCTTGCTGAGTTGTATGAGTTCTTTATATATTTTGGATATTAACCCCTTATCAGATATATGATTTGCAAATATCTTCTCTCAATTGTTAGGTTATCTTTTCATTTTGCTGATGATTTTCTTTGCTGTGCAGAAGCTTTTTAGTTTGACGTATTCCCATTTATTTTTTCTTTTGTTTCCCTTGCCTGGGGAGATATGGTATTCAAAAAGATACTGCTAAGACCAATGTCAAAGAGTGTACTGCCTATGTTTTCTTCTAGGGGGTTTATGGTTTCAGGTCATGCATTCAAGTCTTTAATCCATTTTGAGTTAATTTTTGTGTATGGTGCAAGATAATGGTCTAATTGCATTATTTTGCGTGTGGCTGTCGAGTTTTCCCAACACCATTTACTGAAGAGACTTTCCTTTCTCCATTGTATGTTTTTGGCTCCTCTGTCAAAAATTAGCTGTCCACAGATGTGTGGATTTATTTCTGGGCTCTCAATTCTGTTCCATTGATCTGTGTGTCTGTTTTTGTGCAACTACTATGCTGTTTTGATTACTATAGCTTTGTAGTATATTTTGAAATCCGGGAGTGTGATACTTCCAGCTTTGTTCTTTTTTCTCGGGATTCCTTTGGCTATTCGGGGTCTTTTGTTGTTCCACATAAATTTTAGATATATGATTCTTTGTTCTATTTCTGTGAAAATGTCATTAGGATTTTGATAGGGATTGCATTGAATCTGTAGATTGCTTTAGAAAGTATGGACATTTAAACTACGTTAATTCTTCCAATCCATAAGCACGGAATATCTTTCCATTTCTTTGTGTCTTCTTCGATTTCTTTTAACAATGTTTTAGAGTTTTCAGTGTGCAGGTCTCTCACTTCTTTGGTTAAATTTGCTCCTAGGTATTTTATTCTTTTTGTTGCTATTGTAAATGGGATTGTATTCTTAATTTTTCTTTCTGCTCTTTCATTGTTAGCGTATAGAAATGCAACTGATTTTTGTATGTTGATTTTGTACCCTGCAACTTTACTGTATTTGTTTATTATTTCTAACAGTTTTTTGGTGGATTCTTTAGGGTTTTCTACATACAAAATCATGTCATGTGCAATGGAGACAGTTTTACTTCTTCCTTTCCTATTTGGATTCCTTTTATTTCTTTTTCTCGTCTGATTGCTCTGGCTAGGACTTCCAATACTGTGTTAAATAAGAGTGGTGAACGTGAATCCTTGTCTTGTTCCTGTTCTTAGAGAAATAGCTTTCAGTTTTTCACCGCTGAGTATGATGTTGGCTGTGCGTTTATTTTTTTTTCTTAGGAGGACCGACCCTGTGCTAACATCCATTGCCAGTCCTCCTCCTTTTTCTCCCCTCTTCTCCCCAAAGCCCCAGTAGATAGTTGCATGTAGTAGTTGCACATCCCTCTAGTTGCTGTATGTGGGACGCCGCCTCAGCATGGCCGGACAAGCGGTGCATCAGTGTGCGCCCGGATCCGAACCCGGGCCACCAGCAGCGGGGCATGCGCACTCAACCACCAAGCCACGGGGCCAGCGCCTGTGGGTTTCTCATATAGGTCATTTAAGGCCAATGTTTCCTTTCTGATCTTCTGTTTGGAAGCTCTATCTCTTGATGTAAGTGAAGTGTTCAAGTCCCCTACTGTTATTGTGTAGTAACAGTAGTCAATTTCTTCTTTTATGTCTGTTAATAATTGCTTTATATATTTAGGTGCTCCTATGTTGAGTGCATAGATGTTTACGAGTTTTATGTCCTCTTGTTGGATTGTTCCCTTTATCATTATGTAATGCCCTTCTTTGTCTCTGGTTAGTTTTTGTTTTGAAGCCTATTTTGTCTGATACATTATATATTTTGTCTCTATTTTGTTTCCATTTGCATGGACTATCTTTTTCCATTCCTTCACTTTCAGCTTGTGAATGTCCTTAGGCCTGAAGTATGTCTCTTGTATGCAGTATATATATATATAAGTATCTTGTTTTTCTTTTCTTTTTTTTCTCAGTAAACAGTTTTATTTGGTATAATTTACACATATGAAATTCATCCATTGTAAGTGTACAATTCAATATTTTTAGTAAATTTCTAGGGCTGTGCAACCATCACTACAATCCAGTTTTAGAACATTTCCATCAGCTCTAGATATTCCCTCACGTACCTTAGCAAACTCTAAACACCCTCTTAACATTCATTCACCCTCTAAAATTCCTTTAGCCACATGCCATAAATTTTGATATGTTGTGTGTTCATTTTCATTCCATTCAAAATTTTCCTTGTCATTTCTTATTTGATTGGTGTATTATTTAGAATGGTGGTGTTTATCTTCCAAATATTTGAGGATTTGCCAAATTTATTTTTGCATTTAATTATGGATCTTGTTTTTTAATCCATTCAGCCACTCTATGTCTTTCGATTGGAGCATTTAGATCATTTACATTTAAAGCAGCTATCAATAAGTATGTACCTATTGCCATTTTGTTACTTTTTTCTGGGTATTTTTGTAGTTCTTCTCTGTTCCTTTCCTCTTCTCTTGCTCTCTTCCTTTGTGATTTGATGGCTTTCTTTACTATTGTGTTTAGGTTCCTTTCTCTTTATTTTTGTGTTTATTATAGATTTCTTGTTTGTGATATCCATAAGGTTCATATATAATAACCTGTGTAAATAGCAATCTGTATTGATAGTCTCTTAAGTTTGCTCTCTTACTAAAAGCCCTACACTTTTACTCTCTTCCGCACATTTTATGGGGTTTTTGTGTGTGTGTGAGGAAGATTAGGCCTGAGCTAACGTCTGTTGCCAATCCTCCTCTTTTTGCTGAGAAAGATTGGCCCTGGGCTAACATCCATGCCCATCTTCCTCTACTTTATATGTGGGACACTTGCTTCAGCATGGGTTGATAAGCAATGCCTAGGTCCATGTCCAGGATCCAAACCAGTGAACCCTGGGCCACTGAAGCAGAGTGTATGAACTTAAGCACTATGCCACCAGGCCGGCCCCTATTTTATGTTTTTGATATCATATGTTACCTCTTTTTGTGTGTGTGTATTCCTTAATCTCTTTCATGGAGATAGATATTTTTAGTACTTTTGTCTTTTGACCTTCATACTAATTTTATAGGTGGTTGATCCACTACCTTTACTGTGTATTTGCCTTTACCAGTGATTTTTTTTCTTTGATAATTTTCTCATTCCTATTTGTGGTATTTTCTTTTCCACTTAAATAAGTCCCTTTAACATTCCTTGTAAGGCTGGGGTAGTGGTGATAAACTCCTGTAGTCTTTGCTTGTCTGGCAAACTCTTTATCTCTCCTTCCATTGTGAATGATAACCTTGCCAGGTAAAGTATTCTTGGCTGTGGGGTTTTTTTCTTTCAACACTTTGCATATATTGTGTCACTCCCTTTTAGCCTGTAAGATTTGTGCTCAGAAGTCAGCTGATAGCCTTATGGGGTTTCCTTTGTATGTAACTTGTTGCTTTTTTCTTGCAGCTTTTAGGATTCTTTCTTTATTCTTGACATTTTAATTATAATGTGTCTTGATCTGGGCCTCTTTGGGTTCATCTTGTTTGGTGCTTTCTGTGCTTCCTGTACCTGGATGTCTGTTTCCTTCCTCAGGTTAGGGAAGTTTTCAGCTTCCTGAAATTATTTCTTCAAATAGGTTCTCTGCCCTTTTGTCTCTCTCTTCTGCTTCTGGGACATGTATAAGACAGATGTTAGTATGCTTGATGTTGTCCCAGAGGTCCCTTAGAGTGTCCTCATTCTTTTTAATTCTTTTTTCATGTTCAGCTTGGGTGACTTCTTCCACTCTTTCATCTAGGTCACTGATCTTCTCTTCTGTGTCACCTTACTCTGCTGTTGATTCCCTCTATTGAATTTTTTAGTTCCATTATTGTATTCTTCAGTTCTGATTGCTTCTTTTTTATATTTTCCAATTCTTTGTTGAATTTCTCACTGTGTTCATCTATTCTTCTCCCAAGATCAGTGAGCATCCCTACAATTATTAGTTTGTACTCCTTATCAGGTAGATTGTTTATCTCTGTTTTGTTTAGTTCTTTTTCTGAGGATTTGTCCTGTTCCCTTATTTGGAACATATTCCTTTGTCTCCTCATTTTGTTTACTTCTCTGTGCTTATATCTATGTATTAGGTAGATCAGCTATGTCTCCCCATCTTGGAAATGTGGCCTTACGTAAGAGATGCCTTATGGGACCCAAGCAATGTGCTTCTCTCTCATTACCCATCCCAAATGGTCCAGAAGCATCCCATATGTGGACTGTGTGTGCCCTTCTATTGTGGTGGGGTTGCTTTTGCTGCAGGGACAAGGATAGGATAGGCTGGCCCCTCGGCTGGCTGGGTTGTAAAGCTCAGCCACGGGCGGCTGTGACAATGACTTTATTGGTGGGGCAAGCCACAGCATGGCTGGCCGCGAGGTCTAATAGCACATAACTATTGCTGTTTTGCTGTTAAATGAGTCAGGCCTGCAGTGTGGCTGGTTGCTAGGCTTAGGGGCTCACAATTGCTGCAGGCCTCTGGCGAGGCTCTCTGCAGTGCGCAATTGTTGTCAGCTCTCTCAGGGGTGCAGATGGGTGGGGCTGGCCCCAGGCGTGGCAGCTCACAATCGTTGCAGGCATTGGAATGTGAGACAGATCCCCTGTGTGGCTGTTTGAGATGGCCAGCAGCATAATTCTGCTGTGGCTGACATGCCCCACCACCCATGGGCCCACATGCCCTGCCAATGCAGGCACGCCCTACTGAGGTGGACCCACTCACCTTGCTGCAGTGGTCCCACACCCCCTGCATGAGCAGGCCCATAAGTTCACTGCAGGCTTTCTGGTAGGTGGGGCCAGTCCCTGGGGCACGCTGCCTGCCCTGGCTGTACTTGATTAAATCGGTGCTGGGCAAACCGATTTAGTGGCTGGGCAAAGCCCTGTTCTAACAGGCTGGAGGAAGCAATCCAATGGCAGCTGCCAGAGTCTGTGTAAACACGACTAAACTAGGTTGCAATAATGGCTGTGGCCAGGGTTTCGGTCCCTGGGCAGTGGGGGTAGGCCGAGTTGCCACCTGCCCCTGTGACATGCACTCTGAACTTAGTAAGCAATTCTCTTTTACTAATGGACTGTGCACTTTTCTTTCTGGTGTTTTTGTGTTGGTTTCTGGAATGGGTGAATCTGTGCATGGGCTCTTTAAGAGCAGATTTTTCTTTCTCTGAAATTCAATAGTTTTTCTGGATGTATTCCCCGTTGGTTTTGAAAGCCAGCAAAGCCAGATATTATGGGATCTCCTCTCGGTTGTGCTAAATCTAAAGGCTGGGATGCCTATTGTAGCATAGATCCCTAGCTGCTCCAGGAAAAGCTTCATACCTTTGACATTGCTCCTGGTCATGAAGTGCTGCAGTGAGGGATGTGGTTTTCTCCTCAGCAGAGATGTATTTCTGCCTCTTCCACCTCTGTCAGTGTTGTCCCTTGTTGTGGGGGTTCTTTTTATCCAGTTTCCAGACCTCCCACAGAGGTAATTGTTCCACAGGTACTTGTAGATTTGTTGTGTCCATGGGAGGAGGTGCATTCAGAGTCCTCCTGTGCCACCATCTTCCAAACTCTGTCTCTCTACAGGAAATTCTGAAGGAAGCTCTTTAGGCTGGCAGGCCTCTTGGGCGGAAAGCTGCCTTCCCCACACCAACTTGGTGCACAGCCAATGCATTGCAGTCTCAGAGGGGAGTTGCAGTCAAGGACTCAGCCCTTGTCTTTTTGATAACAGCCATTCTAATGAGCATGAGATAATATCTCATTGTGGTTCTGATTTGCATTTCCCTAGTTATTAGCGATGTTGAATGTCTTTTTGTGTGCCTGTTCACTATCTGTATGTCTTCTTTGGAAAACTGTCTATTCAGATCCTCTGCCCATTTTTTAATTGGGTTTTTTTTTGTCATTGAGTTTTATGAGTTCTTTATATATTCTGGATATTAACCCTTTATTGGATATATGATTTGCAAATATCTCCTACCAGTGTGTAGGTTGTCTTTTCATTTTCTTGATGGTTTCCTTTGCTGTGCAGAAGCTTTTTAGTTTGATGTAGTCCCATTTGTTTATTTTTGCTTTTGTTTCCCTTACCTGAGGAGACATATCCAAAAAGATATTGCTAAGACTCACACTTAAGAATCTTGCTGGGGTTCGGGTGATATCACCAAAAAGTGTATGAATGGCAGCTGGAAGAAGACACTCAAGAGGTTAGTCCATGACTTCAAAGGATTTGCCAAGGATGAGGAAGTTGCAAAAATCAACAATGCTGTGGTTGAGATGGCAAACAACTTTAACCTGGGTGTGGATGAGGATAACATTGAGGAGTCCTGGAGGTGGTTCCTGAGGAATTGACTAATGAGGAGTTGGAACTGGAACAGGAATGCATAGCTGAAAAAGAGGCAAAAGAAAAGGAAACTACAGGAGAAGAAAAAGAACCCTCAAGAAAATTCAGAGTGAAGGGCTTAGAAGAAGCTTTTGCAGACCTCAGTAAGCTCCTTAAAAGTTTGAGAAAGTGGACCCCAACATTGAAATGTTTTCATTAATAGAGAGAATTGTTCATGGTGCATTATCTGCTTACAAGCAAATCTATTATGAAAAATGAAACAAACCAAGCAAACTACCATGGACATATTTCTTAGAAGAGTTACACCTCCTCAAGAATAGCCTCAGGGAGGTCCTTCAGGAGGTATTCCAGAAGAAGGCATAAGAGATGACAACTCCAGGTTTGTATTGCCCCTGAAGACCTTCCAGTGGGACAAGATGTGGAGGTGGAAGACAGGGGCTGATATAATAGTTACCCTCTGGTTTCTTTTAGTTACCACTTGCATGGAATATCTTTTTCCACACCTTCACTTTGAGCCTATGTGTGTCCTTAAAGCTGAAGTGGGTCTCTCGTAGGCAGCATACAGTTGCGTCCTGTTTTTGTTCTTTTTTAATCTACCCAGCCTCTGTGTAACTTTTGATTGGTGAAGTCAATCCATTTTTTTTTTTTCCTTTGGTGAGGGAGATTGGCCCTCAGCTAACATCTGTTGCCAACCTTCCTCTTTTTACTTGAGGAAGACTGGCTCTGAGTTAACATCTGTGCGAATCTTTCCTCTATTTTGTATGTGGGTCGTGCCACAACATGGCTTGATGAGTGGTATAGGTCCATACCCGGATCTGAACCTGTGAACCTGGGCCACTGAAGCAGAGTGTGCCAAACTTAACCACTATACCACCAGACCAGCCCCAGAATTCAATCCATTTACATTGAGAGTTATTATTGATATGTAAGTACTTACGAGTGCTATCTGATTGTTTTCTGGTTGTCTTGTATTTCCATTTTTTCTTTTTCCCTTCATTTCTGCCTACCTTTGTAAATTGTTGATTTTCTCTTTCCTCTTTATGGATATCAAAGTTTTCCCAGAACCATTTGTTTAAAAGACTGGGGTTTTTTTCTATTGAATGATGTTAGCACCTTTGTCAAACATCATTTGACCACATTTGTGAGGGTTTATTTCTGGGCTCTTTATTCTATTCCATTGGTTTATATATCTGTCCCTATGTCAGTACCAGACTGTTTTCATTATTGTAGCTTTTTAGTAAGTTTTGAAATCAGGAAAATGAGTCCTCCAGTTTTGCTCTTCTTTTTCAAGATTGTTTTGGCTATTTTGGGCCTTTTGAGATTCCATATGAATTTTAGGATGGGTTTTTCTAGTTCTGGAACCACATCGAGTTTTTGATAGGGATTGCATTGAATCTGTAGAACACTTTGGGTAGTATTAACATTTTAACAACATTAAGTCTTCCAATCCATAATCATGGGATGTGTGTCCATTAAGTTGTGTGAGTAGGGGCATCTTACTATGGATTTCTTATTACTTGATAGAAGTTCTTTTTTATGTTCTGGACACCAGTCTTTCAACAGTTATATGTGATGCAAAACTTCCCACTCTGTAGCTTATCTTTTTGCTCTCTTTATGATATATTTTAATGAACAAAAGTTATGAATGGAAATGAAATTGTATTTATCATTCGGTTCCCATATGGTTAATGTGTTGTTGTGTTTTTTGAAATCCTTCTTGAACCTGAATTTCTGAAAATATTCTTCTATATTATCTTCTGAAAGCTCCAGAGTTTTGCTTTTCCAATTTAAATCGTTAGTTGATCTAGAATTGATTTTGATTATGGTATGAGTGGAGTTCCAAAGTAATTTTTATATGGATACCCAGTTGTCCTGTTGTCATTTATTGAAAAGGCTGTCTATTACCCTACTCCTCTACATGTCATCTCTGTCATATATTAAGTATTAATACATGAATGATTCTTTTCCTAGGATCTTTATTCTGTTCCATTGGCATATCTGTCTATCCCTGCATGAATGCCACGCTACATCAATTACCATATGAGAAGTCAAAATATCTGACAGAGAATGTCCTTCCACCATTTGTACTTTTTCAAGAGTGTCTTAGCTATTTATTGATCCTTTGCATTTCCATACACATTTTAGAATTAAATTTTCAAGTTCCTCAAAAATAGTTGCAATTTTATACAGATTTCATTGAAATCATAAATCAATTTAGAATGAATTTATGTCTTTAAAACATTATTTTGCAATCCATTAGCGTGCCATATCACTTCATTTAATTAGGTCTTCTTTAATATCTCTCAATAAAATTTCTTAATTTTTTCTGTAGCAAATTTACACATCTTTTCTTAGATTTCCTAAAAAATCTACTTTCCTAAATATTTTCTATTTTTCACACTATCATAACTGGTATCATTACCTTAATTTCATCTTCTGTTTCTGGTATATAGAAATGCAATTATTTTTTTGAATGTTGATTTTGTATGTAGCAATCTTGCCATATGTAACAGTTTTATTGACTATAATTTGCGTAACATAAAATGCAATCCAATTATTTTTTTCGTAAATGTATGCAGTTATACAACCATCATCATAATACAGTTTTAGAACTAAATTTTCTCCAATATATGTTATTTTCTTCAGCACATGTTACTTCCACCTTTTGGCTGTTGTGAGTAGTGCTTCTATGAATGAATTTGTACAAGTTCTCATTTGAACATCAGTTTTCAATTATTTTGGGTATACACCTAGAAGTGGAATTGCTGCATCATATGGTAATTCTCTGTTAAACTTTTTGAGGAACCACCAAATTGTTTCCCACATGGCTGCAGTATTTTACATTCCCACCAACAAAGAACAAGTGTTCCAATTTCTCAAAATCCTTGCTAAGATGTGTTATTTTAATTTTTTTAAGTTAGAGCTATCCTAGTGAGTGTGAACTGGTATCTCATTGTGGTTTTGATTTCTGTTTCCCTGATGACTAATGTTGTTGATCACCTTCATGTACTTGTTGGCCATTTGTGTACCTGCTTTGCATAAATGACTGTTCAAATCCTTTACCTATTTTTAAATTGGATTTGTCTTTTTGTTGTGGAGTTGCATGCGTTTTTTAGATATTCTGGATAATAGACTTTTACCAAGTATATGATTTGCAAATATTTTCTCCCATCCCATGGATTTCCTTTTGACTCTGTAGATAGTGTTATTTGATGCATGATAGTTTTAAATTTTGATGAAGTCTAATTTAACTACTTTTTCTTTTGTTGTGATAGCTAATAAACCACTGCCAATCCCAAGGTCATTAAGATGTATCCTATGGGTTTTTTAAAAAATAGACTTTATTTTATAGAGGAGTTTTAGTTTCACAGCAAAATTGAGCAGAAAAAACAGAGTTTCCGTATACTCCCTCCCCCAGCCCCACATGCACAGCCTCCCACATTATCAACATCCCACAAGAATGGTATATTTGTTACATTTGAAGAACATACATTGACACATCATAATCAACCAGAGTCCATAGTGTTTACATTAGGGTTCATTCTTGGTGTCGTATATTCTATCAGAATGGACAATTGTATAATGGCATGTATCCACCATTATAGTACTATACAGAGCATTTTTGTCACCCTAAGAATATCCTCTGTGTTCTACCCATACATCCAACCCTCCTCCCTAGCACTGGCAACCCCTAATCTTTTTTACTGTTTCCATAGTTTTTCCTTTTCCAGGATGTCATATAGTTGGAATCACATAGTATGTAGCCTTTCCAGATTGGCTTCTTTCACTTAATAATATACATTTAAGGTTCCTCCATATCTTTTCATGGCTTGATAGCTCATTTCTTTTTAGTGCTGAAGAATATTCCATTGTCTGGATGTACCACAGTTTATTTATCCATTCACCTATTGAACGACGTCTTGGTTCTTCCAAGTTTTGGTAATTATGAATAAAGGTGCTACAAACATCCATATGCAGGCTTTTGTGTGGACATAAGTTTTCAAGTCCTTGGATAAATACCAAGAAGTATGATTGCTGGATCATGTGACAAGTGTATGTTCAGCTTTGTAATAAACTACAAAACTGTCTTCCAAAGTGGCTGTAGAATTTTGCATTCCCATCAGCAATGAATGAGAATCCTTTTTGTTCCACATCCTCACCAGCATTTGATGTTTCAGTGTTCTGGATTTAGGCCATTCTAGTAAGTGTGTAGTGTAACTTGTTTTAATTTCTATTTCCTTGATGACATATGATATGGGGCATCTTTTCATATGCTCATTTGCCATCTGTATTTCTTCTTTGGTGAGGTGTCTGTTCAGGTCTTTGGCCAATTTTTAAATCACGTTACTCATTTTCTTGTTGTTGCATTTTAAGATTTCTCTGTATATTTTGCCTAACTGTTCCTTATCAGATATGTGTTTTGCAAATATTTTCTCCCAATCTGTGTCTTGTCTTCTCATTCTCTTGACAATGTATTTCACAGAGTAGAAGTTTTTAATTTTAATGAAGTCCAGCTTATCAATTGTTACTTTCATGGATCATGCCTTTGGTGTTGTATCTAAAAAGTCATTGCCATACCCAAGGCCATCTAGATTTTCTGCTATGTCACTTTCTAGGAGTCTTGCAGTTTTGTGTTTTAGATTTAGGTCTAGAACCCATTTTGAGTTAATTTTTGTGAAAGGTGTAAGGTCTGTGTCTGGAATCATTGTTTTTTTTTTTGCATGTGGATGTCCAGTTGTTCCAGTAGCATTTGATGAAAAGTCTATTTTATCTCCATTAAATTGCCTTTGCTCCTTTGTCAATGATCAGTTGACTATATTTATGGCAGTTTATTTCTGGGCTTTCTATTCTGCTCCATTGAACTATTTGTCTATTTTTCCATCAATACCACACTGACTTGATTACTGTAGCTTTATACTAAGTCTTCAAGCTGGGTAGTGGCAGTCCTCTGACCTTGTTCTTCTCCTTCAATATTGTGTTGGATATTCTGGGTCTTTTCTCTATCCATATAATCTTTAGAATCAGTTTGTCAATATCCAAAAAATAACTTGCTGGTTTTGAGTGGGATTTTGTTGAATCTCTAGATCAAGTTGGTAAGAACTGACATCTTGATAATATTGAGTCTTCCTATCCTTGAACATGGACTATCTCTCCCTTGATTTAGTTCTTCTTTGATTTCTTTCATCAAGGTTTGTAGTCTTCCTCATATAGATTTGTACATATTTTTTAAGGTTTATACCTAAGTTTTCATTTTTGGGGGTGCTAATGTAAATGGCATTGTGTTTTTCATTTCAAATTCTATTTGTTCATTGTTGGTATATAGGAATGTGATTTTTTTGTATATTAACCTTATATTGGGAGAAGTCAAGATGGTGGCATAGGCAGACTCTGAACTCACCTCCTCCCGCAGACACAGCCAATTTACAACTACTTGTGGAAAAATTACCCCTGAGTCAGAACTGAAAACTGGATAAGAGGAACTCCTGCAACAAAGGACAATCCTAATTGAGGTGGAAGAGACAGAAACTCCCTTCTGGAGAGAAAAAACGCCGCCTTCACAAGCCGCAGCACCTCACAGCCGCCCCGGAGCAGGCCACAGGTACACAGCTCTCCCTGGAGGAGCGGGGCCCTGAGTAGGGGAGCGCCTCCGCTGTGGGCATTTTGTGGACCCAGCACAATCGAGACGAGTGGCATAAAATCTGACTTTGCCTGCTACTAAAACATTGGGGAGTACCCCCAGAAAAGCGGTTCACAAAGAAATTAAAACCGGCTCTTAAAGGGCCCACGCACAAAGTCACACATTTCAGAAAGCAACCTAAAATCACCAGAAAGAAAGGTGTACAGTGCTTTGGTGAAAAGAGACTCACCTGATAGGCCCTGAGTGCATCTCACTGAGAGGTGCGACCACTCCAGGGACTGGGACATTGGCAGCGGCCATTGTTGTGACCTGGTGTGGGCATGCTGACACAGACACTGGCAGATGCCATTGGAGTTCTCCCTGGGGCCTGCTAGCCCAGGTCTGCCCCAACCACTAGAGCACCAGTTTAACCAATCTCAGCCAGGACCGGCAGCCAACCCTAGAGACTGGCCCCACCCACAGCAAGCCCTCGGGCAACTTGTGGGCCTGCATAGATTGGTGACTGGATTCTCTGCAGCCTGGCAACTGAGCCCTCTTCAGTGGGGCAGGGCATGCACAAGGAGCAGGTGGAGAGTGTGGGGCAGTGGTGGAGTGTGTGGGGCTCCCACTGTGGAGAGACTGGGTCCACTTCAGAGAGTAGGGGCATGCACAGGGGGCAGGACTGTGTTGACTGTGTGTGTGGACCTGTGGGTGGCAGGGCTTGTCAGCTGCAGAAGTCTTGTGCTTCTCAAAGACCCACATAGGGGGTTTGCCCCACCTTCCAAAGCCTGAAACAATTGGGTGCTCCCATGCCTTAGGCCAGCCCCACCCAGCGGCAATCCTCAGAGAGCTGACAAGAGACCTAAAGGCTGGAGGCTTATAGCAATTGTAAGGCCCCGGAGCCTAACAACCTGCCACACTGGGGGCCTACTCACTTAAAAGAAATACTGCAACACAAATGTGGTATTAGAACTTGCAGCCAACTGTGCTGGGGCTCCAACCACCAGATAAAGAGACTGAAGGACCCACAACAACTACAAGCAGCTGAGCATTACAACAGCTGGCCAGGAGCATAACTCAGCCTCCCTGAGCGCCTACAGGGAGAGCAAACAGGCCACAACAGAAGGACACACGTAGCCCACATCGGGGTCACCCCTGGAACATTGAGAACTGAGGGGAGCACACTGCAGGCCTCCTATGGCATCACTTATATAAGGTCACCTATCCAAGAGCAGGAGACGTAGCTGACCTACCTAGTACGTAGAGACTAGCACAGGGAAAGAGGCAAAATGAGGAGGCAAAGGAATACATTCCAAGTAAGGGAACAGGACAAAACCCCAGAAAAGGAACTAAATGAAACAGAAATGAGCAACCTACCCATCAGAGAGTTCAAACAAAGAGTGTTAAGGATGCTCACTGATCTGGGGAGAAGAATAGATGAACTCAGTGAAAATATCAACAAAGAAATGGAAGATACAAAAAAGAACCAATCAGAAATGAAGAATACAATACTGGAAATGAAAAATTCACTAGAGGGACTCAAAAGCAGAGTAGAGGATACAAGAGAACAGATCTGCGAGCTGGACAAAAGACTAGAAGAAATTACCCAAGCTGAACAGGTAAAAGAGAAAAGAATTAAAAAGAGTGAGCACAGTCTAAGGGACCTCTGGGACAACATCAAGAGCACTAACATCCGTGTTATAGGTGTCTCGGAAGGAGAAGAGCGAGACAAAGGGGCAGAGAATCTATTTCAAGAAATAATAGATGAAAACTTCCCTAACTTAAGGAAGGAAACAGACATCCAGGTACAGGAAGCACAGAGAGCCCCAAACAAGATAAACCCAAAGAGGCCCACACCAAGACACATCATAATCAAAATGTCCAGAATTAAAGATAAAGAGAGAATCCTAAATGCCTCAAGAGAAAGACAAGTTACATACAGAGGAAACCCCATAAGGCTATCAGCTGACTTCTCAGCAGAAACCTTACAGGCTAGAAGAGAGTGACACAATATATTTAAAGTGCTAAAAGGAAAAAACTTACAGCCAAGAATACTCTACCCAGCAAGGTTATCATTCAAAATGGAAGGAGAGGTCAAAAGTTTCCCAGACAAGCAAAAATTAAAGGAGTTTGTCACCAAGAAACCAGTGCTACAAGAAATGTTAAAGGGACTTATTTAAGGGGAAAAGAGAAGACCACAAATAGGAAAACTTATCTATTTCCAAGATAAGAGGGTAGTGGATACAAATGCACAAAAAAGAAGTTAGATATGATATCAAAAACATAAAATGAAGGAGGACGGGAGTTAAAGAGTAGAGCTTTCAGACAGAGGTCAAACTAAAGAGACCATCAATTCTGTATAGAAGGAGAAAGGGACAGAGAAGGACTACTAAAACACTGAGGAAAAAAAAGTTAAAAAATGGCAGTAAGTACATACTTATCAATAGCTACTTTAAACGTCAATGGACTACATGCTTCAATTAAAAGGCATAGGGTGGCTGATTGGATAAAAAAACAAGACCCATTTATATGCTGCATACAAGAGACACACTTCGGACCTAAAGACACTCACAAACTGAAAGTGAAGGGATGGAAAAAGATACTCCACGCAAATGGCAATGAAAAGAAAGCTGGGGTAGCAATACTCATATCAGAAAAAATAGACTTTAAAACAAAAACTGTAAAAAGAGACAAAGAAGGGCATTACATAATGATCAAGGAAACAATCCAACAAGATGATATAACACTTGTAAATATCTGCGCAACCAATGTAGGTGCACCTAAATATATAAAGCAATTATTAACAGACATGAAAAGAGAAATAGACAGTAACACAATAATAGTAGGGGACTAACACTCCACTTACACCAACCGATAGATCATCCAAACAGAAGATGAATGAGGAAACATTGGCCTTAAATGACACACTAGAACAGATGGACCTAGTAGATATATACAGAACATTCCATCCAAAAACCGAAGAATACATGTTCTTTTCAAATGCACATGAACATTCTCCAGGATTGATCACCTATTAGGCAACAAAACAAGTCTCCATAAATTTAAGACGATTGAAATAATACCAAGCATCTTTTCTGACCACAACGGTATGAAACTAGAAATCAACTATAGGAAGAAAATCAGAAAAGCCACAAATATGTGGAGATTAAACAAAATGCTACCGAACAACGACTGGGTCAATGAAGAAATCAAAGAAGAACTCAAAAAATACCTGGAGACAAATGAAAATGAAAATACGACATGCCAGAATTTATGGGATACAGCAAAAGCAGTTCTAAGAGGGAAGTTTATAGCAATACAGGTGTATCTCAACAAACAAGAAAAATCTCAAATAAACAATCTGACAATGCACCTAAAGGAATTGGAAAAAGAAGAACAAACAAAGCCCAAAATCAGTAGAAGAAGGGAAATAATTAAAATCAAAGCAGAAATAAATGAAATAGAGACTAAAAAAACTATAGAAAAAATTGATGAAAGCAAGAGCTGGTTCTTTGAAAAGATAAACAAAATTGACAAACCTTTAGCTAGACTCACCAAGAAAAAAAGAGAGAAGGCACAAATAAGTAAAATCAGAAATGAAAGAGGAGAAATTACGACAGACACCTCAGAAATACAAAAGATTATAAGAGAATACTATGAAAAGCCAACCAATTTGACAATCTGGAAGAAATGGATAAATTCTTAGAATCATACAACCTTCCAAAACTGGATCAATAAGAAGTAGAGAATTTGAATAGACCACACACCAGTAAGGAGATTTAAACAGTAATCAAAAACCTCCCCAAAATAAAAGTCCAGGACCAGACGGCTTCCCTGGTGAATTCTACCAAACATTCAAAGAAGACTTAATACCTATCCTTCTCAAACTTTTCCAAAAAATTGAGGTGGGGGGAAGCTCCCTAACTCATTCTACGAAGCCTACATTACCCTGATACCAAAACCAGACAAGGACAACACAATAAAAGAAAATTACAGGCCAATATCACTGATGAACATCGATGCAGAAGTCCTCAACTAAATACTAGCAAATCGCAGGCAACAATACGTTAAAAAGATTATACACCATGATCAAGTGGGATTTATTCCAGGTATGCAGGGATGGTTTAACATTTGCCAATCAATCAATGTAATACACCACATTAACAAAATGAAGAATAAAAATCACATGATCATCTCAATAGAAAGCATTTGACAAGATACAGCATCCATTTACGGTAAAAACTCTGAATAAAATGGGTATAGAAATAAAGTACCTCAACATAATAAAGGCCATATATGACAAACCCACAGATAATATCATCCTCAATGGTGAAAAACTGAAAGCTATCCCTCTAAGAACAGGAACCAGACAAGGATGCCCACTCTAACCACTCCTATTTAACATAGTACTGGAAGTCCTAGCCAGAGCAATCAGGCAAGAAAAAGAAATAAAAGGGATCCAAATTGGAAAGGAAGAAGTGAAACTCTCACTATTTGCAGATGACATCATTTTATATCTAGAAAACCCTAAAGAATCCACCAGAAAACTTTTAGAAGTAATAAATGAATATGGTAAAGTTGCAGGATACAAAATCAACATACAAAAATCAGTTGCATTTCTATACACTAACAATGAAGTAGCAGAAAGAGAAATTAAGAATACAATCCCATTTACAATTGCAACAAAAAGAATAAAATACCTAGGAATAAACTTAACCAAAGAAGTGAAATATCTGTACACTGAAAACTATAAAACATTGCTGAAAGAAATTGAAGAAGACACAAAGAATTGGAAAGATATTCTGTGCTCTTGGATTGGAAGAATTAACATAGTTAAGAGGTCCATACTTCCTATAGCAATCTATAGATTCAATGCAATCCCTATCAAAGTTTCAACAACATTTTTCACAGAAATAGAAGAAAGAATCCTAAAATTTATATGGAACAACAAAAGACCTCGAATAGCTAAAGGAATCCTGAGAAAAAAGAACAAAGCTGGAGATGTCACACTCCCTGATTTCAAAATATACTACAAAGCTATAGTAACCAAAACAGCATGGTACTGGCACAAAAACAGACATAGATCAATGGAATAGAATTGAAAGCCCAGAAATAAACCCACACATCTATGGACAGCTAATCTTTGACAAAGGAGTCAAGAACATACAATGGAGAAAAGAAAGTCTCTTCAACAAATGGTGTTGGGAAATCTGGATAGCCACATGCAAAAAAATGAAAGTAGACCTTTACCTTACACCATATACAAAAATTAACTCCAAATGGATTAAAGACTTGAAGGTAAGACCTGAAACTATGAAACTTCTAGAAGAAAACATAGGCAGTACGCTCTTCGACATTGGTCTTAGCAACATATCTTCAAGCACCATGTCTGACCGGGCAAGAGAAGCAATAGAAAAAATAAACAAATGGGACTACATCAAACTAAAAAGCTTCTGCACAGCAAAGGGAACCATCAACAAAACAAAAGACAACCTAACAGTTGGGAGATGATATTTGCAAACCATACATCTGATAAGGGGTTAATCTCCAAAATACATAAAGAACTCATGCATCTCAACAACAAAAAGACTAACAACCCAATTAAAAAATGGGCAAAAGACCTGAACACACATTTCTCCAAAGAAGATATTCAGATGGCCAACAGACACGTGAAAAGATGTTCAAAATCATTAACTATCAGGGAAATGCAAATCAAAACTACAATGAGATATCACCTCACGCCTGTCAGAATGGCTATAATTAACAAGACAGGAAAGAACATGTGTTGGAGAGGATGTAGAGAGAAGGGAACTCTCATACACTGCTGGTGGGAGTGCAAACTGGTGTAGCCACTATGGAAAACAGTATGGAGATTCCTCAGAAAATCAAGGCTAGAACTACCATATGATCCAGCTATTCCACTGCTGGGTATTTATCCAAAGAGCTTGAAAACACCAATGCGTAAAGATACATGCACCCCTGCATTCATTGCAGCGTTATTCACAGTAGCCAAGACTTGGAAGCAACCTAAGTGCCTATCAAGGGACGAATGGATAAAGAAGATGTGCCATATATACATAATGGAATACTACTCAGCCATAAGAAACGATGAAATCCAGCCATTTGTGACAACATGGATGGACATTGAGGGTATAATGCAAAGTGAAATAAGTCAGAGGGAGAAGGTCAAATACCGTATGATTTCCTTCATTAAGTAGTAGATAATAACAACAATAAACAAACACATAGAGACAGAGATTGGATTGGTGGTTACCAGAGGGGAAGGGGAGAGGGAGGAGGGCAAAGGGGATAACTTGGCACATGTGTGTGGTGATGGGTTGTAATTAGTATTTGGGTGGTGAACATGATGTAATCTATGCAGAAATAGAAGTATAATGATGTACACCTGAAATTTATGCAATGTTACTGCAATAAACAAAAAATTTTAAAAAAAAAGCTTTTTCATATATTTGATATGATGTAAATTTCTACCTCTGAAAATCCAAGTGCCTGACTAGTGCCTACAAAAATTAAAAATAAAACCTACCCTTTTCCCATTAACCTTATATCCTGCAACCTTGCTAAAAATGCTTCTTGGTTTCTTGTTGATTCTTTCAGATTTTCTACATAGATGATTATGTCATTTGAGAACAAAGACAGTTTAATTTCTTCCTTCCCAATCTGTATACATTTTATTTCCTTTTCTTGTCTTATTGTATTAGCTAGGTCTTCTAGCATGATTTTGAGAAGAAGTAGTGAGAGGGGACATTTTTGCTTTGTTTCTGATCCTAGTGGAAAAGCTTCCAGTTTTTCATCATTAAGTATGATATTAGGCATAGGCTTTTTGTAGATATCCTTTATCCAGTTGAGGAAATTCCTCTCTATTCCTAGTTTGCTAAGAGTTTTGTTTGTTGTTGTTGTTTTCTATCATGAATGGATATTGTGTTTTGTGAAATGCTTTTTCCAAACTATTGATATTATCTTGTCTTCTTTCAAATGTTGAAAGAGGGTCCCTGAAAAATCTCAAGACTTGTTTTTTCTCCTTATAAAAAGAGAAATGTTCCAAATAATTTGATATGTTGAATTGCATGTAAAGCATTGTCAAATAAGAGATGCTTATTCTTCTCTATGTTATGTGTGTGTGAATAAATATTATTAATATAAATATCTCAGAAATTTTATGAAGTTCATAGAAAATTGTCCATGACCACACTGTCCATGATATGTTCTGATATAATGTTATCAGCCATAATTCCAGTTATTATCTTAAAATTTTGCATGTTAGAGAAATAACCATATTTCCTTGTGAAATGAACTCTCATCAGATCTTTAACCATGGCCATTTTAAGTCCTTTGTCCTCCACAGATCATTTTTATTTTGCTTTGATTCTTCTTTGAAAATGTTTGCCATCTGCTACAGGCCAGAATGCATCATAACAGCATTGCTTAACTAACTTTTAGACCATGCTACTGGACAAAGTAAGGATTTCCAGAACTTTAGTGAAGAAGTTGGTACATTCATGAAACTGCTAACCAAAGATCAAGCAAAACAAGAACTGATTACATGGGACTAAATGAACCAATGAAGAATGATTATAAATTTACAGCTTTTGTTTCAAACTTTCTGAATCTTTAATGTTCTCATTTCTGGACATAAGAATCAACTTTCTCTTTTCTCTCAAACTATCCATAACCCATAACAATTTAATAGAATATACTTTTGCAAAAAAAAATATTTATCTTTTTTTCCCTATATAATCCCTCCAGAATTCAGAAACTCTTGAGTGTTTTTATTTTTGTGGCAATATAGTTATTTAGCATTAGTTCAATAAAAATCTGTTTCCCACGAAACACAACACAATTGAAAACATTGGTTATATCACCAAGGCTTTAAATGGAATGCCATATTTGAGAATGACGTATAGAATCAGATATGGCCGGGCAGCTTTAAGGAAGAAAAGTTGACTTTATGGACCCAGTGCTTACAATGCCCTCCTGGAAAAACCAGCCTGATACCTGGCTTCCAGTGTTTCCAATCTCCTACGTGAATAAGGAAGGTTATTTCCTGGCATGCCTAGAAACTTTGTGACACTTTGGGGACCTTGAGAAGAGAGGAATTCATCCAAATTTGTAGTTACCACAAGTGATGTCTAGTGGTGAGTTTTTGGCTTGGCTTCTTAGCCTTGAGAGGCTTTTAAAAGTCTAATCTGAGATTCTTTATAAAAAGTCCCAGCAAAGCAAACTCAAAAAGGCCTATGTGGTCAATTATCATTCCTGCTGCACTTATGTAAATAATCAGGTCAAATCTAACGAGACTAAACTTATTTTGTAAACAAGAATAATCTTACTTTGGTTATCTTTGATCAAAAAGGAGGGTGACTGTAGAGAGAAATTTTATGTTTAAACAGAAAATTATAGCACACTCTTGTGAATTTTCAATTCTTCTAGCTTCCTCCAATATCTGGCTAAAAGTGAAAAAGTGTGACATCTCCAAATGGTGATAACAAGGTGAGGAAATGGGATAACTTGTACATTAATGGTGGGAATGTAAAACCGTACAATCACTCTTGAAAATATTTTGGCAGTTTTCAAAAAAGAAAACTATAAAGGCAGCTAATATACAATTCAGGAATTTCATGTCTGGTCATTTATCCCAGAAGAATGAAGATCACACAAAAACATGTGCACAAATGTGTATAGCAGCTTTATTTGTATACCTCCAAATTGGAAACAACCCAGCTGTCCTTCAGTGGGTGAGTGGTTAAACACACTGTGGTACATGCATACCATGAAATGCTATCCAGATATAAGAAAGATGAACTCACAATACGTACAATAACCTGGATGAATCTCCAAAAGACTATGCTAAGTGGAAAAAGACAATTCTGAAAATTTCCATATTGTATGATTCCATTCTTATGTTACAAAATTATAGCAGTGGAGAACAGATTAGTGGTAGCTAGGGGTTAAGGGGTGGCTGGGGGTGGGGAGGAACTGGGCTTGGCTGTAAAAGGGCAATGTGAGAGATGCTGTGGTGGTGGAAATATTCTCTATATTGACTGTATCAATATCCATGCTGTGGTTGTCTTATACTAAGGGCTGCAGGATGTTTTTATTTGAGGAAACAGCATAAGGAGTACGTGGGATCTCTCTGTATTATTTCTTACAACTGTATGCGAATCTATAGTTATCTTTAAATATAAAGTTTAATTTTAAAATGAAGGAGAAATAAAGATTTTTCTCAAGCAAACAAAAACTGAACAAATTTATTGCCAGCATAATTGCCCGACAAGAAAATTTTGAGATATCAGCAAGATGGCAAACTCAGATGCTTGACACCCTTGTTCCCCTATGGAGATACTGAGTTAATAACACTATGTGGACCGAAATACCTTTACAAGGACTCTAGAAACCAATTAAGAAACTGCAACACACAGCTGAATGGTCAGCCAAGAAAGGACTGCCTCAAAAAGAATAAAAAAGTTTGTGGCATTTAGCTTGCCTTTGCCCCTACAGACAGTGACTGAAAGCCATACAAAAGTATAAAGTTCTCTGGTAGAGCTAAATACGTGGACAAATATAAAAATGTGTATTATTGTAATTTTGATTTATAATTCCACTTTTAACATTTTATAGGATCTGTAGGACATGTAGAAATCACTCTCTCCAACAACTGTAGAATACACATTCTTCTCAAGTGCACATGGAACATTCTCCAGGATACACCACGTTAGGCCACAAAATAAGTCTTAACAAATTTTAAAATATTGAAATCCAAGTATCTTTCTGATCATGATGGAATGAAACTAGAAATCAATAGCAGGAGGAAACAGGAAAATCCACAAGTATGTGAAAATTAAACAACACAGTTTTAAGCAACCAATGGGTCAAAGAACAAATCACAAGGGGAGTTAGAAAATATCTTGAGACAAACGAAATGAAAAATACAACATATCAAAACTTATGAAATGCAGCAAAAGCTTTGCTATGAGGGAAGTTTACAGCTGTCAACATTTACATTAAAAAGAAATATCTCAAATCAACAACCTAACTTTATACTGCAAACAACTAGAAAAGGAAGAGTTGGGTCTTTTTGAAAAAATTGACAGAATTGGCAAACTCTTAGCCAGATTAACTTTAAAAAAAACTGCCAAGTTTGCTGTTTATTTCTTTATCTTACCCTAGTCCCTTGTGTAGAAGCTCCAGTACAAGGTTATACTGAGGTGGTGAGATGGACACTTTTACTTTTCCTCAGTTGTAGGTGGGTGGACATTCAGTGTTCAGCATTAAGTATTTTGGTAGCTGAAGGTATTTCCTAGATGATCTTTAGGAAGTTGAGGAAATTCTCTTCCATTCCCACGTTGCCAAAGGGTATTTCTTTTTTCCTCATGAGTGGTGTTGAGTTTTACCAAATATATTTTCTGCATCTATTTAGATGATCACATCGTTTTCATTTTTTATTCTCAAAATGGTCAATTACAATGTTTGCATTTTGAGTGTTATAAAACCTTTCCTCCCTAGGATAAACCCCACTTGGTAATGAAGTATTATGCTTTCTATATATCATTACATTTGATTTTCTAGTGCATTGCTAAGCATGTTTCTTCCTGCGTTCTTGAAGGATAGAGGTTTGGAATTTTCTTGTCTTATAATGTTTCATCTGCTTTTGGTGATAAGCTAATGCTTGGCTTCATAAAATGTGTTGGGAAGCTTCCTTTTCAGTTTTATTTCCTGGAAGACTTTGTATAGAATTGGTATCATTATTTATTACTTAAATTTTTGGTGTAATAATCTATGAAGGAATCTAGACCAGGATATGTTTCTGACTATAAATTAAATTTCACAAGTTCACTTACAGGTGAACTTGTAAGTATAACTTATATAACTTATAAGTATGTATATATATAAGTATATATACTTATAACATAATAAAATATACTTACATATAGGTACACATTATATTTAGATTATTATTATGAGTATTTAGATTATCACTTTCTTTAGTGATCTATGAAAGTTTCTATCTTTCAAGAAATTTGTCCATTTCATTAAAATAATCAAAATATTAACATCAGTTTGTTCATAATATTTTACTATTGTCTTAATAACATAAGGATCTGTGGTAATATATCCTCTTCCACTGTAGATAATAGTAATTTGTTACTCTTATTTTTTCTTGATTTGTCAAGCTAGACATTTATCAGTTTTACTCAACTTTTTCAAAGAACCAGCTTTCGGTTTCATTGATTTTTCTCTACTGTTTTCTATTTCCTATTTTATTTTATCCAGGCGAAGATTTGCCCTAAGCTAACATCTGTTGCCAATCTTCCTCCTTTTTTCCTCTCCCCTACCCCCCCAAAATCCCCAGTACATAGTTGTATATAGTTGTAAGTTCTTCTGGTTCTTCTGTGTGAGCCACCACCACAGCATGGCTACTGACAGAAGAGAGGTGTGGTTCCATGCCGGGGAACTGAACCCAGGCGGCCAAAGCAGAGCATGCCAAACTTTAACCACTAGGCTATCAGGACTGGCTCTCTGTTTCCTATTTTATTTATGTCCATTCTTATCTTCATTATTGTCTTTTTTCACTTAGCTGAAGCTACTTGCAGCTACTTTAGTGTGTAATCTCATCCCTCCCTTATCAGGGTTTGTACATCTTCAGCCAGATCATGTTGGGAATGGCACAACAGCCCAGATATAAGGTAGGCAGCCAGGAAGAGAAATAGGGACAGTTCTTTGAGGGTTCATATGGATCTGCAGAGCCAACATCTTCAGGGGCATCCACCCAGATGTCACCATCTCATGTAGAATGGTCCTGGGTTTTCCCACCTGAGCCCTGACGGCATAACAGACTTGCTCTGGATGAGCATGTAAAAGTCTTTGGAGCTCTTGGACTCTTATCTACACCTGTGATTGCTCCTCAGCTATGATTTCTCTTCCCCTCCAGGAGATAAGGGCCACTGGTGCCAAATGGTTTCCCAGGGAGTTGATTTCTTTACAGCAGTTCTGAGATGCACTCTTTGCACCTTCACCAAAAATCTCCCTGCACTGATCATCATGGTTATTACATCTCTTTTGATAGCAGTAGGCACTGTCACTACAGGGAATCCCGTCCTGCACATATCCATCTTCTGGGCACTGACGGGATGTCCCATTGTGCCATTCTGGAAGGTCGCATTCATTGACCTGATGTCTACAGAGTTCTCCCGGTGGTATGAACTTGCAGTCTTTGCAACAAAGCCCAAAAGCACAAGCAGCCCCAGGCCTCAGAGTGCAGTTCAACAGACAACAGGGATCTTGTTCACATTGCTTTATAGATCCACAGTCACATTCTTCTTCTCCTTCAACCACACCATTCCCACAGCGCTTCAGCACAAAGACTTCCCCTGGACTTGGAGGACTGTGCAGACATGATCCTTGGTTTAAGACGGTCTTTGTAAAATCTGCATAAATACAATTGGTGAATCTCTCTGCTGGCACTCTGACAGCATTCATGATGCAACCACCTTGTCCACACAAACAGAATTCTTCATCATGTTGCATACCCAAAGTATGACCTAACTCATGGGCCACCATGAGGGCAAAAAGAGACCAAGAGTCTCCTTGGAAATTATTAACTCCTCAATCAATAGGAGGATGACATATTCCTGCAACATAGGCTCTACCAAGTACATGTATAAGTGAATTTTTAATGAAAATATGTGCAGCATCATACTGTAGCTGGGAAAGACTGATTTGTTTCCACTGAGAGAAATCCTCCAGAACCTGCTCTATGCTTATTCGTAATTTTTGTCCTCTCTCTCTCTTTTTTTTTTTTTTTTTTTAGCCTGGGTAAATGTTTATCAATTTTATTGATATTTTCAATGAACCAGCATTTGGTTTCATTGATTTTCTCTATTAATTTCCAGTTATCAACATCACTATTTTCAACTCTAATTTTTATTATTTCTTCTCTTCTGCGTCCTTTGGATTAAATCAGGTGGTAGATTATTTATTTTAGATCTTTATTCTTTTCTAATATATGCAGTCAGTGTTATAAATTTTCCTAAACATTGCGTTTGCTGCATCCCATGAATTTTGATAAGTAATATGATTTCCAATCTTTGAAATTTGTTAGGGTGGGTTTTATGTCCCAGGATGTGTTCTATTTGGTAACTGTTTCATGTGAGTTTCAGAAGAATGTGTATTCTATTGGTGTTAAAGTAGTCTGTAAATGTCAATTATATCCAGTTGATTGACGGTGCTGTTGAGTTCAGCTATATCCTTTGTTACCGATTCTCTGTTTGCTGAGTCTGTCAATTACTGATAGAGAGCTGTTGATGTCTCCAAATATAATAGTGCATTTGTCAATTTCTTCTTTCAGGTTTATCATTTTTCACCTTAAGTATTTTGCCACCCTGTTGTTAGGCACATACACATTAAGGATTGTTATGTCTTCTTGGAGAATTGACCACTTTATCATTATTTAATTGCTCCTTTCTATCCCTGATCCTTTTCCTTGCTCTGAATTCTGCTTTGTCTGAAATTAACATAACTACTCCAGCATACTTTTCATTAATGTTAGCATGGTATTATTCTTGATCCTTTTACTCATAATCTATCTGCCATTGTTTTCAGCAGGTCTGTTGGTGACAAATTATCAGTTTTCCTTCATCTGAGAATGTCTTGATTTCCGCTTCATTCCTGACATATATTTTCACTGGATATAAAATTCTGGATTGACAATCTTTTTAACTCCTCTGAAATATTTTGCTACTTCCTTCTGGGGTCTATGGTTTCTAATGAGAAATATGCTGTCTTTCAAACTGTTATTCCCCTATTGGTGAGATTAGGCAAGATGTTGTTTCTCTCCCAGCACTTTCAAGATTTTTTCTTTGACTTTAGCTTTCAAAACTGTGATTATGATGTGTCTTGACATGGATTTGTTTGGGTATATCCTGTTTGTGATTCTCTCAGCTTCTTGAATCTGTTGTAAGCTATGACTTTTGCCAAATTTGAGAAATCTTCAGCCATTATTTTTGGGGGTACTTTTCAGCTCTGCCCTATTCTTCTCTCCTCTGACTGTGATAACATGAATATTAGATCTTCTCTTATAGTCTTACAAGACCCAGAGGCTCTTCATATTTTTTCGAGTCTATTTTCTCTCTGCTTTTCAGATTTGATAATAACTCTTTCTCTATGTTGAAGTTCACTGATTATTTCCTATATTTTGTTGTTGAGCCCATCCAGTGACTTTTTGACTTTGGGTTTTGTATTTTTTAGTTATAAACTTTCCATCCTTTTCTTTTTTATATCTTACATTTATTTGGTAAGACTTTCTTTTCCTGCAAGTTTTTATTTTTTCCAGTTGATTCAATCATATTTGTCATTGCTCATGGGAGCATTTTCACGATGGCTGCTTCAAAATCCTTATCAGATAATTCTAACATCTCCATCATCTCAGAGTTGGCATCTGTTGTCTTTTCTCACTCAAGTTGAAACTTTCCTAGTTCTCTGTATGACAGGTGAGTATGACAATGGAGTATTCTTAACATTTTGCGTGTTATATTTTGAGGATCTAGTTCTTATTTAAATATCAGGCCCCCTTTGGCATTGCACTAGAAGAGGAAGAGAAGCATTGTTATTGCTAGATGGTGGTAGATGTCCAGATTCTCCACCCTTTCTGTCGACATGCCAAGGGAAACCTCATACTGTTAAGGTACGCAAGTTCATTTTCCCCTCCTTGGCCTCTGCTGTCATCACCCTGGCTGGGAGGTTGAAGGATGCCTCATTACTGCTGCCCAGCTAGTCTCCATTAACATTGTGGAATGGTGGCCTCACTACTACATGGTGAGAATGAAAGTCCCAGAACTCTATTTGAGCTTCTCTGACACCACCCCAATGTGGAGGATGAGGCACCTCATTAGAACTGGGTGAGATTAAAGCCTGAGCCCCCCATGTGGCCTTTGCTGATGAGGATGCATGTGGAAGTGCAATTTTTCCCATGACATGTGGCTGGAGTAGGATGGTTATTTTCTGAAAGTTTTCTGTCTTGCCAGCCTGCTCATTTCTTGGCCCTTTGGATAGAGAGAGCAAACTTGTCTTGGGGCTTTTTTTTTTTTTTTTGGTCTGTGTCTATTTCATTTCAGGGTTGCAGGCTTCTCCAGACTGCATGAGGGTAAAAGAAAATGCAGAGAAATCACCACCATGTTGTTCCTTAGATCCCAATGTCCCTAGCTGGTCTATATTCTTTGCTTCACCTTTCTGAACCTTCTTATGTTTGTTTTATATAGTGTTTTAACCTGTACTGATCAGGAGCAATAGGAATAAAAGTATTATTACCCTACCTTTTCTGGAACCAGAAGACCTAAATGCTATTTTAAAAAGAAATAAATATTGCTCCCTCTTAAAGCAAGAGAGATTAAGCCAGAACTATTTTTGGAAGCTTTCAATCCTTTCCTACCTCTAGATCTCCCAGGATACCATTCTGTCTGTCTGAAGCAGGCACTCTAGTCTTCCTCAGTTATCTGTCTCCCTGGGTTGCATTTCTTTGCTCTGCTTACTGGTGGGACTGGCTAGCTACTAACACTTTTCCAGGATTGGGCTTCTGTAGGTTCCTACTCTCTCATTTCTTGGGGTATGTTTTCTTCACTGTTAATTAAATCTGGTTTAGGAGCAGATTTTATCCACTGAGTTCAGCTAGAGACAACCCTCTTTTTTTTATCTACCCCTCCTAAGACAGAGGTGCCTCTGGTTCTCCCTGGATGAATGAAACAGTTTATGAAAAGGAAACTCCAAAGCAGATTTCTGAGGAAACCAGAAGAAGCTTTTCCTGAGAGGAAATAAAAGGGGACTGTTATTAAAAATGTTTCTAATTGATAGTTATCTAACAGAGTTCTGAATCTGCTAGTTAAATTAGGAGGTGGCAAGGCTTGTTGGCCAAGAATCCCTTTACAACAGAATCTACCCAGAGTTAGAGTTAATATTTTATTGAATTAGTTTTTATTCTATGCAATATTTATATAGTTGAAATCATGTTGTAGATTATGTATTTTGCCAAATACTATATCATAAATTCTTTTCCAAAACATTTTGAGCATATTTTTCTCCAAAACATTATAGTTTAATAGGAGATACAATCTTAAAAACTTGTAGATAAAACAAAATAGCACAGTTATAAATTGTGTAATACAAAAATTTATTGGATATGGTAATTATAAAGGGAATTACAGAATATCAATGTTGTCTAGATTATTTAGAAAAGCTTTGATACTGGATGTAGAATTTGATCTTGAGCTAGAAAGTTACTATAATTTAGTCTGATAGTGAAAAGTGATTAGACAGTCTAGGCCAGTGCAACAGCACGAACAAAATTATGAAGCAGAAATAAATCCCCACTGTAGGAGGACATAGAATGGAGTTGAGGAGGCTATCCAATTCCAGTTATATTGAAGTCAGACATAAAGTTGTATAGAAATGGTGGAGCCAGAGCAAGATATCCTTGAGAACTAGTCATTATTTCTAGAGAAGTGAAAGATCCTTGTTGCTAAGCAGCTAAATCTAGAACTTAGTCTCCTGAGAGACAAAAGGAGGGGGGGCTTATGTTTCCCTCTGTTATGTGAGGTCTCAGCTACCAGTCTTTGTTCATTGATAAGTGTGGTACAAATTAACTAGAAAGAAAAGGCCGTGGAAACTACTGTTGCTTCTGTTGGTAAGTCATTCATCAAGTTTGGCTCTATGCATAAGTTGGTAGCCAGAGTAGTACACTGGATAATGTGAAGTTTATTAATTTTTGTTTTGTTTTCCTTTTTAAAGATGGGATAGACTTGTGCATGGATGGGGGGCGTTGGTTAAAGTGTTGCTGGTAAGGTAACCAATCGTTCCATTTTGCTTAGGACTGAGGGGGTTGCTGGGATGTGCGACTTTCAGTTTTAAAACCAAGACTGTCCTGGGCAAACTAGGATGAGTTGTTACTCTAATTGCCACTGAAGAACAGCTAAAATAGGAAAAAATAGAGTTGAGAGTAGGGAAAATTAATAGAGTCAGTCCTCAACTAGGTAGGAGATGTGATCTGGAACAGAAGATGAGGGCTACTAACTGAATCTGCAGGAGGATCACTTTTCCACCAAGTCTGGGATGTGGAGTGGAGTAGAGGAGAGGTGGAAATGGGCATGGATTCAGATAGATTTGTAATGGTAAAAATCCTAGAAACCATTTTGTCTTTGAATTTGGCATCACTATAGATATATTTTTTACTGTGTTCCAGAGTAAGAAATCCATTTTATTTTGTGACCTAGTGACCACACATACACAAACACCCACAAAATTTTGGCACCATATGTGTAAGAATTGCTAAGGAACTTCTAGGAACGTCCTCGAATGTTTTTATTCAATTTCCTTAAAGAAAAAACTGAAGTCATGGCCCATTAAATTCATTTCATAACTCTCTAATGAGTTAGACATTAATGATAGAGAGATGGGAAAACAGTATATTCAGGCATGATAGAGTAAGAGAGGAGATGGGTAGGTAGAGGTCTTGAGGAATTTGAAATAGCTGTGGGGAAAGGAAGAAAGAGTTGATAAAACATATGGAGGAGGGCTGTTGTCATCCTACTGTGAGATTCCAATAATGTTAGGGAATATGGATTTTTAATGGCACCATTTCATAGTATTTGTGGTAGAGTGATGTCCCTTTAGGAGTTTGGGTCTCTGAGGTCCCAGGAATAATATAATGAGACAAAGAGCGTGGATCAGAGATTCTTTGAAGTATTTTCCTATTATTGCCTACTCTCAAGATGAGCTCTAAGAAAAAGATCAATATGATATGGTTTATATAGCTTATCAGCCGTCTCTACAACACTATGTCTTTATTAGTCCTTCCCACTCTCCATCCTCCCATCCACAACAACTCCCACTCCATGATAAGTAACAAACATATCATGAGAGATACAGAGAGAAAATCTGGAAGTTAGGATTTCACCCAATTCAGAGATCTTTGTCCTTGGAAGTTTTTATAGAGTTGAATTTGTCTATGAACTTTGCTTTTCTCTTGTGGGCTACATGCACCTTGGAATAAAGTGCCTATCCATTAGCAGTGGAATGTGCTCAGATGCATCCAAGCTTTCTAGGCAGGTTAATGCTAAGGATATTGTTCAGACTGAAACAAGTCCTCCCCACCAGCCTCCACATAGCAAATCTAGGATAAAGGATAAACTTAAATACTGTATATTGGAAAGGAAAAGATGAAGTCTACTTGGTTAACTATTTAACTCTGTGATTGAAAAGCAATCAGAACGTGTTTTCAGCTACTGACACTACTGACACTTAGGAGGAAACTCAGAATATTAGGGATGTGTAAATGTAATATTGAGGAGAATAAAGAAAATAACAATAAGGCGTAGGAGGGTTTGAAATATTAGCTGACGTCTTGCTTCCATCCCTTGGGGTGGGCAGCCAGAACAAACCATTCCAGTTCCAATTGTGCATTCCCTTTTTAAGATTTTCACAAACACATTGTTTTGAGATTCCCCTTGCCCCCAGTAGTGTGTGGTAGCTTTGATGTAGAAATGCAAAAAGTATGTGACAGAATTAATCCAATTTTTTGTTGTTTTGCACATTCACGTTATGGTAATACTTTAGGGAGTTGAAGGTTTTGGCATAAAGTGGTTGAAGTGATGGAACTGCTAGCCTAGGCTCAAATGGAATGGACTAGAAGACAGGGGCATGAGATTGAGAGAAATGGGAGATAATAAAAGACAAAAGTATTTGGGTTCTCTTTGAGTTTGAGGAATAGGTATAGCAGGAGTAAGGGAGAGCTGGAAGGATTAAAATTTTTGGTAAATTGCTTAGGATATAAGAAATGGTTTTGTTTTGTTTGGTGATGGCAAGACATAGATTATGACTGTGCGTGGCTAAACTGAAGGATATTGAAGATGAACTGAAGAGGTTATAAAAACGTTGAACAACTCCTGGTTTTCAGATGGTTGTCTATATACTAGCTATCATTAGTTATGATGAAGGTAGGGTTTTTGGTGGGGAATAATTTTATCAGTCAGGTGTCAAAGTCTTTGGAGTTTGTGCAAGAATGATAGGGAGCAGTTGATGGAAGAGTGAGAAAGGTTAAAAATTAGCGTAGTCAGGCCGGCGCGGTGGCATAGCGGTTAAGTTAGCGTGCTCCGCTTTGGCGGCACAGGGTTCGCAAGTTCGGATCCCAGGCGCGCACCGATGCACCGCTTGTCAAGCCATGCTGTGGCAGTGTCCCAGAGGAAGGTGGGCACAGATGTTAGCCCAGGGCCAATCTTCCTCAGCAAAAAGAGGAGGGTTGGCAATGGATGTTAGCTCAGGGCTGATTTTCCTCACACACACACACAAAAATTAGTGTAGTCAAATGTAGCAGGATGAACGGTTTGGAACTGACTTCATGGGCTGTGGAGAACAGGAACCCAGCCTCTGGACCATGAGGTACCTAGGGCTTCTAAGAATTGTGTTTCTCTAGAGTGAGCTTTAGGGAAAGCAGTAAAATCCATTGAAGATCAAGTTTAATAAGGTAAGTAGATACAGGGAGCTCTGTGAAGAGGTTGAGGATTGAATTTGGGTTTTTTTTTTTTCTCTCTCTCTCTCTTCCTCTGTCATCAAAGGAAGACTGCCGAAGTCATAGGGGGAGCTGTATGGAGGGATGGTATAGAGGAATTTGATTTAGGGTAAAGGAAGTATTGAATAGGAATGGATTCAGAGTCCAGGAGACGACTGGTACTGGGTCAGGTGTCTTCATTTTCATCTCTCCCATGCAAGGCTACTCAGATTAGCCTGGTTTATTTGTTCTTCCTATGTTTTCTCATAAGAAACTGCACTTACCTTTGTCAGTAAGTTTATCACAGTCAGGGATAGAATCAGATTTTTGGGCCTGCTGCATCCACAAGAGGAGAGGCCACTTTAAGGAAAAGAATACAAAATTATAAATGCAAAAATAGATGAAAATACACATTTATTTAGCATGAGGAAGAACTCGCAACAAATGATAACTTTTAAAAGTTTTAAAACACCATAAAGATCACAAAAAGTTTTAAAACCCAATATTTATGTTAAGTAACTTTCTGACACACTTCTGTACTATGTTTTCCCTACAGTTTTATAATTGCTTCCTCTTTAATTGCCTCCCTTACGAGAATTATTTTGTTATATTTTCTCTGGAGAGAACAGAAAAGTAATTGCCTTTCCCTAGCATGTTTGATAAAAATTTATTCTTCATATTGATAGTTTAGAAAAAAATTCAGCTTCACAACTTTCTTATTGGTAATAAAATAAATAATTACATAAATTATTGTTGAATTTCAGAAAACCTTTATCAAGTCTTTTGTATATGAGTTGTAATATTTCAGGGCATTTCAAATTTTCTTGTGTAGTAACTAATATTGAACACTCTTATATTGATGATCCTCATAAATGCATTGCTAAGCACCTCCCAGGGGCTTGTGGAGGTCTGTACAATGAGGGTCCCTGAATCATAAACTTTATTAGCCTCAGATTAATCTGGTTCAGATCAGATTATAAGAATCTGACTGCTTGTCTGTTTTTCCACAGGCTCAGTGCTTTGTAGCCTCATTTTTGTCACTCAGTTGAGACTATGATGAAGTCTGTGGACACACTCCTCAGCAAATAATATATAAAATATTTAGTACAATGTTATAGGCGCCTTAAAGCTTATTCTTGCTCCTGCCACAAATTTCTGCACTAAATTGATAATTTATTTAATGCTCTGTATTTTTATTTTATTTCCATACTATCTAGCACAATGTCCTGTACTTTGTACGCTCCAAACACATAAATACTTGTTTAATGAATAAGGAACGAAATGGATGAGTGTTGACAGCTAGACTCTAGGCCAGGTACAGAAATTCTCCACTTTCAAAAACTGTTGCTAAATATATTTGAGCAAACATTAGGAATTTTCCCTGGCAATTCTAAAATACCAGGCACTCTGCTGCCTTTGCCCCAAGAGACGGAGTTCCTTTTCCCAAGTCTTCAAACTTCATGGATTCTCATTTTCTCTTCTTGAGGCATTTCTTTTTGTCCTCAGTATTCTCCTACAGGTGGAATACTGGGGAGAACAACATCGTTCTTCCTGTTCCTTTAGAAGATGTCAGCTTTTATGAATTTTTTTCCTCTTTTAAAAATTATAATCAAATATGAATACATTTTAAGTAGCATTCATCTATAACCTAAGTACTTCACCACCCTTTCCACCTTTTTTCCATTCTTCATTGTATAGAGAACTACACCAGGCATTATAGGGAATACTAAAATGAGTTAAAATCATAAACCCTGCACTCATTGACCTTGCAGTCCAGTAGAGTTATGGGTGAAGGAGAATACAGCAAGGAAACAAGTAAATAACTTGAGATAATGAAAGACTAAAGTCAATTATAAGACCAATGGAAATTGACATAAGAATTGTTGTGATTGTTTTTGACCTCTCCAGTTTTGATAGTCAAAGGGGGAAAAGTATCAATAGTTATGCAAGGATAACAGGGATAAACCAACGTGGTCTTGGACAAATTGAGATACAGAGTCACGGCACTCTGAAGTTTCTTTAGTTTTTGCTTTAACTTTTTACTATGGAGATTTTCATACCACCTATATGGATTGAGATAATTGTATAATGAAAACACAAGTACTTATCATCCAACTTCGACAATTATCAACATATGGCCAATATTGTCATATCTATACTCCCTAACTTCCCACCATTTATTGAAAGCAAATCCAAAGCATTTCCTTGATTCATTAATCACTTTTTCGCCTCTCGATTCTTTCTCTCTCTCATCTTCCTTACCCAATCTCACCACCATCCCCACCCTTCTTTTTATTTTCACTTTCAGCACTTCAGCTCTGATGGTCCAACTCCGCCAGGACACAGATCCTTAAAGGTCAGCTCTACACAGTGACCAGCTCAGAGGGAGGAGCCAGACCCTTAAAGGTCAGCTCTACACAATGACCAGCTGAGAGGGAGGAAGCAGACCGGCAGTACCTCACACTCTTTTCCTCTGGACAGATGGCTCCATAATGGCGGCTGGTGAGGCTGAGGTGTCCATGAGAGTTGTTCTCCTCCTGCTCTGGCTTGGGGTGTCTCTGTCCCCTTCTGACCTCTCCCAGGCTGGGTCCTCCCAATGCCTCAGCTTTCTAGAAGTGGTGATCCCCTTGAAGGTGACCAACAGGGGCAGAGGTGCAAAGGCTCCAGGCTGGCTCTCCTACAGCCTGCAGTTTGGGGGCTGGAGACATGTTGTCCACATGAGGGTCAAGAAGCTCTTGGTTTCCAGACACCTCCCGGTGTTCACCTACACAGACCAGCACGCTCTCCTCCAAGATCAGCCTTTTGTTCCTGATGACTGCTACTATCATGGTTATGTAGAGGGGGTCCCCGAGTCCCTGGTTGCCCTCAGTACCTGTTCTGGGGGCTTTCGTGGAACACTACAGATAAATGACCTTGCTTATGAAATCGAGCCCATCAGGCACTCTAGCACATTTGAACACCTGATTTATAAGGTAAACACTAACAAGACACAATTCCCACCTATGAGATGTGGCTTAACAAAGAAGGAAATAGCACACCAACAGTTGGAATTTGAAAAGGCTGAGAAATCAACTCTGAAACAAAATTCTGCTAACTGGTGGACCCACTCATTGTTTCTGGAGCTGGTTGTGGTGGTAGATCACAATTTCTTCATTTACTCCCAAAGTAACTTCTCAAAGGTGCAGGAGGATGTTTTTCTTATTATCAACATAGTGGATTCCATTTATCAGCAGTTGGGTACATATGTGATTTTGATTGGGATTGAGATTTGGAATCATGAAAATGTTTTCCCAATGATAAACATAGAACAGGTTCTGGAGGATTTCTCTCAGTGGAAACAAATCAGTCTTTCCCAGCTACAGTATGATGCTGCACATATTTTCATAAAAAATTCACTTATACCTGTACTTGGTATAGCCTATGTTGCAGGAATATGTCATCCTCCTATTGATAGTGGAGTTAATAATTTCCAAGGAGACTCTTGGTCTCTTTTTGCCCTCACGGTGGCCCATGAGTTAGGTCATACTTTGGGTATGCGACATGATGAAGAATTCTGTTTGTGTGGACAAGGTGGTTGCATCATGAATGCTGTCAGAGTGCCAGCAGAGAGATTCACCAATTGTAGTTATGCAGATTTTACAAAGACCATCTTAAACCAAGGATCATGTCTGCACAGTCCTCCAAGTCCAGGGGAAGTCTTTGTGCTGAAGCGCTGTGGGAATGGTGTGGTTGAAGGAGAAGAAGAATGTGACTGTGGATCTATAAAGCAATGTGAACAAGATCCCTGTTGTCTGTTGAACTGCACTCTGAGGCCTGGGGCTGCTTGTGCTTTTGGGCTTTGTTGCAAAAACTGCAAGTTCATGCCATCAGGGGAACTCTGTAGACATCAGGTCAATGAATGCGACCTTCCAGAGTGGTGCAATGGGACATCCCATCAGTGCCCAGAAGATGGATATGTGCAGGACGGGATTCCCTGTAGTGACAGTGCCTACTGCTATCAAAAGAGATGTAATAACCATGATGATCAGTGCAGGGAGATTTTTGGTGAAGGCACAAAGAGTGCATCTCAGAATTGCTATAAAGAAATCAACTCCCAGGGAAGCCATTTTGGCCACTGTGGTATAAGTGGCACAACATACTTAAAATGTAATACTTCAGATATCTTTTGTGGGAGGGTTCAGTGTGAGAATGTGGGAGACATTCCCCATCTGAGAGATCACTCTACTTTGCAGCACACTCATATCAATGGTGTCACCTGCTGGGGTATCGGCTATCATTTAGGGACAGACACACCTGATATTGGTGAAGTGAAAGATGGCACCATGTGTGGGCCAGGAAAGATCTGCATACGCAGGAAGTGTGTCAGTCTGTCTCTCCTGTCACAAGTCTGCCTGCCTGAGACCTGCAACATGAAGGGGATCTGCAATAATAAACATCACTGCCACTGCACCTATGGGTGGTCCCCACCCTACTGCCTGCACAGAGGCTATGGAGGTAGTGTTGACAGTGGCCCAGCATCTGCCAGAAGAGGAGTTTTCTCGCCACTCGTTGTGATTCTTAGTTTATCTGTTTTGCTTTTACTGTTGACTGCTTTATTTATGTACCGTCTAAAACATTTTGGTCCCAAGGAGACTAAGTCTCATTCTTCAGGTTAAGAAAATGCCTCTAATTTAACATCCTCTGCGTTATTAACTTTTAGTCTGTTGGCAGTAGAAATGTTACTACATGTCTAAAACTGAGCACATTTCTGACAGTTTACAGAGAAATACAGAGAACTTCCCTTCTATCAGTATCAGAAACATTGCCATCAAGCAAAGGTAATTCCTAACATCCTCCTATCTACTGTTCATTGTTGTAAGCAGCAAATAAAGCTCCATTTCCCGCCCCCTGCTAGTTCTCTTTGTGTTTCTTGAGCTCGAATATGACTCATGGGAAAGGCAGGAGACAGACACGTGAGGACCCAGGGATGAGTCTTGTCTCTCTGTTTACTCCCAAAGTAACTTCTCAAAGGTGCAGAGGATGTATTTGTCAACATAGTTGATTTCATTTATCAGCAGTTGGGTACTTATGTGATTTGGATTTGGATTGGGATTTGGAATCATGGAAATGTTTTCCCAATGACATGCATAGAAGCAGCAGGAACTGCAGGTTCATGCCATCAGGGGAACTCTGTAGACATCAGTTCAATGAATGCGACTTCCAGAGTGGTGCGATGGGACATCCCATCGGTGCCCAGAACATGGATATGTGCAGAACGGGATTCCCTGTAGTGACAGTGCCTACTGCTATCAAAAGAGATGTAATAAAGTTGGGAAAATTACTTAAATTTTCTAACCTTCTGCTCCAAAATCTGAAAAGGAGGATGATAACATTGCTTGTCCCGCCCAACCTCTTGGGTTTATTTGGTAACCAGAAGAGAGAAAGAAATGAATTCTTGTTAAAGTGTAAACAAATTGTTGTTTGTTTAATAAAAACTCTTGACCCTGTTCCCTCTGTGCTTCCTAGTCAAGCTTGTCTGCTCTAACTCTTTGCCTTCATTTGACAGTTTGGGTATCCTCTTGGAGTATTTGCTTTGAATACCAGAATATAATCTCCATGAGGGCAGGGTTCTTTTTATCTGTTTTGCTCACTGTTGTATCCCAATACCTAGAACGGTGCCTAATGCACAATAAATATTTGAATGAAGTAACTAATTTGAATAGATTACTAATTACATGAAATTAATTAGGAAAAGTAAAAATAATACTTTGGTCCTCTTTTTAAAACTGCTACAGCTCTTGCTCAAAATTGAACTTTGGATATTTAAAATATGTGTATTGTAATGCTATCTTTGGTACTTGCCCTTCACCAGTCTCTTTGTCCCCAATTTGTCTTCTCAGTCTATTCTCAGTGTTTTTGGAAATCGTGTCTTGAAAACACATATCTAATCAGATACCCTCTGTATGTGGTCCCAATAACTTCTGAATGGCACTCTTTGTACATTGTGTCAAGTGACCTTTTTGATATCATTTTCCATTATGCTTTGCACACTTTGCATCCTCTGGCTATTTTCTGTTTTGAGTATACTTGGCTGTGTCGTGTCTCTGCACAACTCTACGTGCAATTCCCATTCCCAAAATACTGTTTACCCCCCACCCCCGCCACCCTAGAAAACTCCTATTTTTCTCTCAAGGGAGGTTAAACGTCAAATCTTTGGAAAGGCATTTCCTTGTGAAATGTTAGGTGTTCCACTTGTGTGCTCCGATCACTTTGTGGTCATCCCTTTGATGCACTCTAGGAACAGATGAGGAGAGAGGCTAACAATGTACCAGCCAGGCGTAGAAAGAAGAAAAGGCCATCTAGTGGAGCCATAGAAACAGGGAAGCGTGAACCAAGACAATCTATTAAACTTGGTTTTAGAAGATAAATCAGAGAAAGGCACATGTTTTAACATACATGTCCATATGGAGACAAAAGGCAGCTGCTCCTAGTTATTGACTCTCTTTTGAATTTGCTTTTTGTAAAAACAAAAAAAAAGTTAAATTTGATTATAGTCAAATTTATCAATCTAATATTCTTTTATATTTACTGGGTTTTATATTTTTCTTTGAGATTACTTTGAGAGAATCCTTTTTATTTTCTGGGATTATGTTGGCTTCAGTTTAATGCTTAAATTTGGATGTTATTTTGCTATAAGGAGTGAAATAGGAATCTAACCATACGTTTGTTCAAATGGCTAGCCAGTTGTCCCAATACACTTTATTGAATAAGCCATTGTTCACTGCTTTACTGGTAAATTAAGATTTTGCATTATATTTTAAATTTAATTTGTTAGAGTCACATTATTTTACTTGTAAATTTTTACAAGAAGCTGTACCTTTTGCAATATTTCTAACTGTAGGAAAAGCTGCTTGTCATTTTATGTTGACTGAGTTAATTAGGGCTGGATCCATCAAATACAGTAGTCCCTCCTTATCCGAGGTGGGTATGTTCCAAGACCCCCAGTGGATGCCTGAAACCCTAGATAGTACTGAACCCTATGTATACTATGTTTTTTTCTATACATACATACCGATAATAAGGTTTAATTTATAAATTAGACATAGTAAGAGATTAAAAACAATAATAATAAAATAGAACAATTATAACAATATACTGTAATAAAAGTTACTGTAGATCTTAGCAACCTCAACATGCGATTTTTTCTTCTTTTCTTATTGAGAACTTTCACCTTTTCACTTAAATTAAGAAAGCACTTTATGGCTTCTCTTTGGAATATCCGAATTGCCAGCGGCACTACTCTTGCGCTTTGGGGCCATTATTAAGTAAAGTAAGGGTTACTTGAACACAAGCACTGTGATATCGCAACAGTTGATCAGATAATGGAGATGGCTACTAATAGGCGGGTAGTATATACAGCATAGATACACTGGACAAAGAGTTGATTCATGTCCCAGGTGGGACAGAGCAGGAAGGTGTGAGATTTCATTACTACTCAGAAGGGCACACAATTTAAAACTTATGAATTGTTTATTTCTGGAATTTTCCATTTAAAATTTTCAGACAGTGGTTGACCATGGGTAACAGAAACTGTGGAAAGCGAACCACGGGTAAGCGGAGACTACTGTGTATCAAGATTAGTGGGTAGAATTAACCTCCTTAGAACAAACATAGAGTCTTACCTACTGTCTTAATTTGGGTTCCCCAAAAAGCAGATGCTGAGACCAGGATTTAGGTGGAGATAGTTTATTTGGAAAGCACAAAAAAGAGCATATTAATGAGCAAGTTTCCACTGTGGGCTATTGGGGTCATCCCCTGTGGACTCTCTAAGAAGTCATATGAAACACACCTCAGAATATTCCTCCATGGTACAGGAGAAAGCTGTCAGGAAGAGAAGTGAGATACAACACTTGAAGCGGGAAACTGTCAGAGCACGGACACTGTCTCCTGCAGCTGCCGGTGAACTCAGGTGGGACAAGGGGATGGAGGGTGGGCCATCAGCACCTACCGTACCTAGTTTCCCTAGAAAACAGATGTTGAAGCAAGGATTAAATGCAAATGTTTCTTCTGTATACTGGTGACAATTCCTATACACACTAATGGCTTTCCAGTTTACAGGAGTATCCACGGCCCATTCATGGAGCAGGCTGGGAGCAAGAGGGAGTTAATACATCTGGAAGCAACTCTTCAATGATAAGAGATGTTTTATGAATAAACCTCACAGCTTCCCCAATCCTCATGGGACAATTCGGAGGTGTCTGACTGTCTCTCAGAGAGTTCACAGTAGAACTATGTCCTGGGTTGCCCACAGGGTCACGCACCCATTAATGTATGGGTTGCTCTTATCCCTTTCCTGTTGCAGTTTTCCACTCCTTCACCATGCACTCAGATCTTGGGATTACATCCCAAATAAACTGCTTAGACTCAAATCCTTGTCTCAGGGTCTGCTTCCGACAGTTGGTAACAGAAGTCTCCCTTAAAAGGCAGATCCGAGGAATGTGATTTTTAGAATTGGATCAGTCACTTGTTAGACAGCAACTAGGACTCACAGCTGCAGCCAGTGTATCTGTGACAACTGGTGTGCTGCAACATCATCAACTAAGACTCTCACTTGTGGTGTGTTAGGATGAGGTACAGGTGGAAGTGGTGCCCTGGCTTATATAATAGCTCTAGTGTTTGAATTAGAGATATGAGAATTATGAAGTTAGTTAACTGGTGAAGAAACCAAGAGGAAAGAAAATGACAGACTCAGGTCAAATAACCTGGGCGTGGCATGAAAGTCATAAGACCTGCGTGACAATGTTTAAAAAGAATCTCATCCTACCGACTGTGCTGTAAATAATACCCAGGATTTGTCATAAATGTGCACGATTATAAATATTACTGAATTTAGAGCTTGGTATGGTTCCTATGTAAAAATCAGAGGTCCTATTAGGTAAGAAGTGTTATCCTGAGATTTTGAATGAGGCCATTTGAGTGGGAGCATTTGAAAACTTAAATCCTGAGTGTCTCATGGACACTCTGGGCAAGCAGAACTCATTCCTTACCCTTTGTTAGATGAAAGCGGCCTCTCATTGCCTGGAGACCACAATCTTCACCAAAGATTATGCTTATCCTCCTGAAGATCTCTTCTTAACTCCCCACCATTGCATCTAGACCAATAACTAAGGTCAGTCCTCAAAATGGCCCAAGGGGAGCTATACTGTTCTTAGTGTGAGAGGAACTGGATCATTGATCAAGAAAGCTTTGGAAGCTAATATATGCTATCAGGAGCCAGGAGAATATGGGAATAGATCTTGAGGTACTGGATCAGGAGACATAGAATCTAAGATTATACAGGGGAAAGCTTTTTAACAAGCTGGTGCTCAAGATTTAACATTCTTGCAGAGATGCCCAGCGCTTATGCTAACATGCTGCTGGAATTATTGCATCTTTGAGGCTTGGAAATGTTGATGGACTATGACAATTGAGGTGGAGCTGTTAGAACTACTTTGGCAGAGAAGTGAATTTGGGGATCAGAATATTCAGGAAAGGCATGTTAGAATGGATTTATTACAAAAGACCAGAGAAACCACCGCTGACCCTGTTTCTCTGGAGGTCCTAGAGGACGCTGTCTTCACTCAAGCAGTAAGAAATGCACTAGTCAGAGCAAAGCAGGCAGCATTGGGGCCTCAACGGTGGCTGTCTTTGTAGGCTAGGGTTGATGGCAGGACATGGTGCTATAGCACTGGGCTCCCTAGTGTCAGTGAAGGTGATTAGATTCCAAAATAGCAGAAAAAAGGTGGTAGCCCTTAACTGTTGGAAACAAAGTGGGCATAATTACCATAATGGGCAATAAGACTGGAATGGCAAACACTGGGCCCTCACCTAAGTGTATTTGAGGCCATTCTACTAGATTTGGGTTCTCCTAGGGATGAGACAGGTGGGCAGGCAATGAGGGCATTTGTTGCCTTATACAAGCAGAAAAGATCAAAAGCTGGTAATCAGTAGACTGATGCCAACTTCTGCAATGGGTATCTCTTCAGACCTGACTCAGATCACTGACCTATTACCAATTGAAGGAGAGACCAGATACATTTCAGAAAGGACCCTGCAATGTCACCACAAATATATACAATAAATATCCCCTAACTTGTTCCCCCAGTGAGACCTTGTTTCCCAAAGGGACTTGTTCCCCAAATGCATATAGATGTACCAGAGTAACTACACAATGGGGAAAGGGGGAATACTCAGATTTGTTAATGACTATCAGATACAAGTCTGACCTGACAAAGATACCACAGAACCCAAAATGCCTCATGAAGGAGCCACATAATAAATAAAACCCCAATCCAAGGGCATCTCAGTGGGTCCAATGGGTCCATAAACCCACTCTGTGGTAATTTCCCTGGCCCCTGAGTGCATAAACTCAGAAGCTGACAGGATCCTCATAGTTGTTCTTTGACCTGTGGAGTAACAGTTATCATGGTAGCTAAGACCAAGTGCGAGGCCCTAAAATTTTCCCCGACACCCACCCACCTCCAACCAAGATGGTAAAACAGAAGCACTAACATATCATGGGTGAAAGAGTAGAGATTAATTCCACCATTAATGACTTAAAAGTAGCAGGGTGGTGATCCACGTCATATTCCCATTTAATTCACTTGTATTTCTGCTGCAAAGATCAAATGGGTCTTGGTGAGTGAAGGTGAATTGCCATAAACTTACCCAAGTAGAAGCCCCAATCATGGATACTGTGCTGGATATAGTAACTTTACTAGAAGAGATCAACACAGTATCTGGCACATGGTTTATAGCTATTGATCTAACAGATGCATTAATTTCAATCTCCATCAGGAAGGAAGGTCAAAAGCAGTTAGCATTCTCTTGGGACGGAAAGCAGTATACATCCAAAGTCTTGCTTCAAAGTTACGTTAACTCTTCTGTCACAATACAGCTTGAAAATAATTTGATCATATTGACACTCCTCATTGATACCTTTATCAATGGTATCATGTTAATCAAATCTAGAGAGTAGAAAATGGCAAGTATTGTGAATGTCATGGTAAGATACATTCATGTCAGAGCATGGGAGAAAAGCTACACAAATATGTGGGGGCCTCCCACATTGGGGACATTTTTAGGGGGACAACAGTCTGGGGCATGCTAAGACATTCCCTTCAAGCTCAAGGACAAGTTAATGCAACTCGCATCTCCTACCACTGATAAAGCAGCACAGTGCATGATGGGGTAGGTCACTCCTCCTCCCCTTCCTTCACCTCCTGCTTCTTTCTCTTTGATTTTCTGCATTAATTTAATTAATTTTTTAATTTTTTTATTGATGTCATAACAGTTTATAACATTATGAAATTTTAGTTGTACGTTATTGTTTGTGAGTCACTGTATAATACATTAATTTAATTTAATTTATATTTTTTTTGGTGAGGAAGACTATCCCTGAGCTAATATCCATCCCCAATCCTCTTCTTTTCGCTGAGGAAGATTGGCCCTGCGCTAACATCTGTGCCCATCTTACTCTACTTTACATGTGGAATGCCTGCCTCAGCATGGCTTGATAAGTGGTAGGGACGTCCGCGTCCGGGATCTGAAGCTGCGGAACCCTGGGTGGCCGAAGCGGAGCACGGGAACTTAACCACTATGTTACTGGGCTGGCCCCCTGCATTAACTTTAAAATAAATTTGTGAAATCACCTATAAAAATTTCTGGGCCTTTAAAAAATTTCTTGAAATTTTCCTGAAAGTTTCAAATACACACAAAAGTCTTAAGAGTCTAGTTATGATCTCCTATCCTCCAACCAGCCACATTCAACACATATCGAGATTTGCCACTCCTGCTTTCTTTATCCCAATTTTCCTGTTGAAATATCTGTAGAACATATCATAGATTTAATGCTATTATACTCTTATACACTTCAGTATGCATATTTAGGATAGGTTCTTACATTTTAAGTGAAGTGGTAATATATTATATTTGAAAGCAGAATGTGATACGTTAATGACGTATATTATAAACCCCAGAGCAACAGCCAAAAAATAAGAAAATGAAGTAAAGGTATGGAACACTTGAACAGCAGTATCAACCAACTTGACTTAGGTGACTTTTATAAAACATTCTACCCAACAATAGCAGAATACATTTTCTTTTCAGGTACACATGAACATTCACTATTCTAGTCTATGAAACAAGTCTCTAGAAACTTAAGACATTTAAAATGATACAAGGAATGTTCTCTGAACAAAATGTAATAGATAAATTAGAAAACAGTAACAAAAAATATATTGAGAAATGCACCCCAATATGGACATTAATCAACACACCTTTAAATAACTTGTGGGTGACAGGAGAAATCACGAGGGAAACTGGAAAACATTTGAACTGAATGAAAATAAACTGACTACATGTCAAATTTGTAAAATGTAGTTAAAGAAATACCAATAAAATTCCTAGCAGCGTTTTTGTAGATATAGACAAGTAAATTCTAAAATTTATAGGGAAGGGCAAATGAATTAGAACAGCTAAAATGATTTTGAAAAGGAAGAAAAAGTTAGAAGAATCATACTACCCTATTTAAAGATTTAACATAAAGCTACAGTAATAAAGACAGTGTAGTATTGGCAAAGGAATAGACACATCAATCAGTGGAACTAAACAGGGAGTCCACAAATTGAGCCATACAAATATCACCATTTGATCTTTGATGGAGGTGCAGAAACCATTCAATGGAGAAAGCAGTCTATTCAGCAAATGATGTTTTAACTTTTAGACATCCTTATGCAAAAAAAAGTGGACCCTGACCTAATAATCCTTACACCTTCTGTGAAAATTAACTCAAAATGCATCAAGATCTTAATGTAAAATTTAATCTATAAACTTTTTAAAAGAAAATATAGGAAAATCTTTGTTTCCTGGGGTTAGGCAAAGAGCTCTTAGAATTGACAGCAAAAGCACAAGCCATAAAAGAAAAAAATAATTATTAGCAATTCATCAAAAAAAAATCTTTTGCTCTGTGAAAGACAACGTCAAAAAAATGAAAAGACAAACAAAAGTCTGGGAGAAGATATTTGCAAATCACATATTCAGCAAAGGACTTGTGTCCAGAATATATCAAAGACTCTCAAAACTCAACAGTAAGAAAACCAACAACCCAATTTAAAAAAGGGCAAAGGACTTGATAAGGCACTTTATCCGTAGGATATAAAGATAATAAATATGCACTTGAATAGTTTAACATCATTATCCAGTATAGAAATGCACATTAAAACTCCCCTGAGATACCACAGCACACACATTAGAATGCTTAAAATAAAAAATACTGACAATACCAAGTGCTGGTGAAAACACAAAGCAACTGGAACCCTCATGATTGCTAGTGGGAATGTAATGGTACACGCTGGAAAGTAGTTTGGCAGTTTCTTGTCAAGTTAAACATATACTTACAATGTAACCCAGCAATCCCACTCCTGGGTGGGATTAGAGAAATAGAAGTTCATGTTTACACAAAATTCTGTATACTAATGTTCTTGGCAGTTTTATTTGTAATAGTCAAAAACTGGAAACAATCCAAATTTCACTCAAGGAGTGAATGGATAAACAAACTGTGGCACATCTATACAATGAAATACTACTCAGGAATAAGAGGTGTGAACACTGGATACGAGGAACAACTTGGAGGAATCTCAGAGATATTAATTATGCTGAGTGAAAGAAGCCAGTTGCAAAAGCTTACACACTGTATGGTTCCATTTATATGACATCCTGGAAAAGACAAAACTACAATGACAGAGAATAGATCAGTGGTTGGCAGGAGCTGTGGGTGGGGGGAGGGTAGGACTATAAATAGCACAAGGGACGTTTTGTGTGGGTGATGGATTGTTCTGTATCCTAGTTGTGGTGGTGATTACAGGAATCATAGAACTATATACCAAAACAAGTGAATTTTATCATATGACAATTTAAAACTAAAAATTAAAAAGAATTCAATGTAATTCACTACATTTACAGAATAGAGAAAAATTCTATAATTGCCTTAATAGATGCCACAAAATTATTTGACAGTATTCAACTCCCATTCATGATTAAAGCTGTCAGCTAATTAACAGTAATAAAAGGGTATTTCTTCAGCCTAACAAAGACATGTATGAAAAACCCACAGCTAATGTCACACTGTATAGTAAAACACTGCACATTTTTTTCTAGGTGATCGGGAACAGGGCAAGGGAGTCTGCTCTTACCACTCCTATGTATCATTGAACTGCAATAGGCCAAGAAAAAGAAGTAAAGGTACACACATTGGATAGGAAAAAATAAAGCTCATTTTTACTGATGGAGATATGATTGTGTATATCGAATTTACAAAAAAATCTACCCAAAACCAAATGGAACTAATGAGTGAATTTAACAAGGTCACATGATATAAGGTAAATATGCAAAAATAAATTATATTTCTATGTAGGGTAACTATTTGGAAAATAATATTAAAACAATATCAGTTAAAGTAGAATAAAAATTTAAAATACGTAGGGATAAATTTAACAAAATTATGTGTAAACATTGTACAATTAAAATTACAAAACATTACTGAGAGAAACTGTAAAAGACCAAAACAAATTCCTGTTTATGAATTAGAAAACTGGATATTGTTAACATGGCAATCCTTTCCAAACTGATCTACAGATTCAATGCCATGCCAATAAAAATTCCAGAAGACCTTAATGTAGAAATAGGAGAGCTGATTTAAAAATTTGTATGGAAACGTAAATGATGTAGATTAGCCAAAACAATTTTGAAAGGAAGTATAACATTACTCCCAAATTTCCTTATGGCCCTGGTTAGCAGTCAAGCCACATCCCTTATCTTATGCAGCTACCGACATGATTTCTATCACTATAGAACACTGCCTAGTCTAGGATTTCATATAAATTCAAATGGTATGTATTCTTTTGAGCCTTGCTTCTTTCACTCAGCATATTTTTGAAGATTCATCCATGCTACCTATTCATCAAGACTGTGTAGTATTGACATAAGAAAAGACGTGGATCAGGGGGATGGAATAGGGAGTCTAGAAATACAAAATAGGTGCATTTCCCATAATGGGCTGCAGGAATGAAGTGCTAACCAGAATGTTTTGAGCCTTAGGAGTCTTTAGGAAAGGCTAATAGTTCATAATGATCCTTGATTAAAAGATAGGCAGCCTCTGAAAACATTACTTGGTTATATAACAGGGAACATACTAGACTGGATGGATAAAAAACTCTCTACCAAAGTAGACAGTCACAACTTCTCACCCAGTTTCTAGACTAGACCAGTTCACAGACCCAAGACCCCTTGATTGAACAGGAGGCTGGGTCCATTTGAGGAATAAGCCTGCAGCACAGCTTCAAGTATACACTGAAAATCTGCCATTACTTCCCCACCAAGACCTATGGCCATTACTGAGAATGATGGTGCCATGGAGAAAGTGAAGTACCCACACATTTCAGGGATTACTATATATTTGTCTGAATTGACCCTAATTTATTGGGGCACAAAAGATCACTGTGGTCTACCATTCAAATGGGAGACTTGTGGTCATTCAAGCAATAGATGGAGTTTTGGCCCAAAGCTGTTTCCCATTGGGCTCAATGGGTCTGAAGACCCTACCTGGATGTATCTCCACAGTTCCTGAGTTCACAATTGGAATAATCATGCTTAGCAATTGGAAGAATCCCTCACTGACACCTTGACTCATCATGTGGAGTCTATTTTGGTAGGAATGGTCACATATGTGCATGCCCCATCTTCTAAGAGCAATACCATAATCATGCGCCATATAACAACATTTCAGTCAACAACAGACTGCATATATGACGGTGGTCCCATAAGATTAGTACCAAATGTAATGATGTACACCTGAAATTTATATAATGTTATAAACCAATGTAACTTCAATTAAAAAAAAAGATTAGTACCATATAGCCTAGATGTGTAGTAGGCTATACCATCTAGGTTTGTATAAGTACAACTCTATGTTCACACAATGAAAACATTGCCTAACGACACATTTCTCAGAACATATCCCTGTCATTAAGTGACAAATGACTGTACGTGTTTTGGAAATGGCAAGAATTCATGCCACCATCAAAGACTTTAAATAAACAGGGGTGATGATACCCATCAAGTCCACATTTAATTCACCTCCCCTTGACATGCAAAGTAGATGCATCATGCAAAATACCTATGGATGATGGTAAATTTAACCAGGAGGTGACTGTAATTACATCTGCTGTTTCAGATATGATATCTTTTTTTTAAATTGATGTTTTAATAGTTTTTAACATTGTGAAATTTTGGGTTGTACATTTTTGTTTGTCCATCACCATGTATATGACTCCCTTCACCCCTTCTGCCCACCTCCACCCCCCTTGCCCCTGGTAACCACAATATGGTTTTCTCTGTCCATGTGTTGGATTATATTCCACATATGAGTGAGATCATGCAGTGTTTGTCTTTCTCTTTCTGGCTTATTTCACTTAACATAATATGCTCTAGGCCCATCCATGTTGTTGCAAATGGGACAATTTTGTCTTTTTTTATGGCTGAATAGTATTCCATTGTATATATATATACCACATTTTCTTAATCCAGTGATCAGTAGAGAGACACTTAGGTTGCTTCCACTTCTTGGCTATGGTGAATAATGCTGCAAGGAACATGGGGGTGCATAAGCCTCTTTGGATTGTTGATTTCAGGTTTGTTGGATAGATTCCCAGTAGTGGGATGGCTTGGTCATAGGGCATCTCTATTTCTAATTCTTTGAGGAATCTCCATACCGTTTTCCATAGAGGCTGCACCAGTTTGCATTCCCACCAGCTGTGTATGAGGGTTCCTGTTTCTCCACATCCTCTCCAACACTTGTTGTTTTTTGTCTTGGTGATCATAGCCATTCTAACGGACATGAGGTGATATCTTAGTGTTTTGATTTGCATTTCCCTGATGATTAGTGATGTTGAACATCTTTTCATGCGCCTGTTGGCCATCTGTATATCTTCTTTGGAGAAGTGTCTATTCATTTCCTGTGCCCATTTTTGATCGGGTTGTTTGTATTTTTGTTGTTCAGTTGTGTGAGTTCTTTATATATTATGGAGATCAACCCCTTGTCAGATGTATGTTTTGCAAATATTCTCTCACAGTTGATGGGTTGTCTGTTCATCTTGATTCTGGTTTCACTTGTCTTGTAGAAGCTTTTTAATCTGATAAAGACCCACTTGCTTATTTTTTCTTTAGTTTCCCTAGTCTGGGTAGGCATGTCATCCGAAAAGATTCCTTTATGACCCATGTCAAACAGTGTGTTGCCTATATTTTCTTCTATGAGTTTTATAGTTTCAGGTCTCACCTTCAGGTCTTTGATCCATTTTGAGTTAATTTTTGTGAATGGCGATAGCAGATAGTCCACTTTCATTCTTTTGCATGTGGCTGTCCAGTTTTCCCAGCACCATTTATTGAAGAGACTTTCCTTTCTCCATTGTATGTTCTTAGCACCTTTGTCGAAAATTAGCTGTCCGTATATGTGTGGTTTTATTTCTGGGCTTTCAATTCTGTTCCATTGATCTGTCTGTCTGTTTTTGTAACAGTACCATGCTGTTTTGATTACTATTGCTTTGTAGCATGTTTTGAAGTCAGGGATTGTGATGCCTCCTGCTTTGTTCTTTTTTCTTAGGATTGCTTTAGCTATTCGGGGTCTTTTGTTGCCCCATATAAATTTTAGTATTCTTTTTTCTATTTCTGTGAAGAATGTCATTGGGATTCTGATTGGGATTGCATTGAATCTGTAGATAGCTTTAGGTTATATAGACATTTTAACTATGTTTATTCTTCCAATCCACGTGCATGGGATATCTTTCCATTTCTTTATGTCATCATCGATTTCTTTCAATAATGTCTTGTAGTTCTCATTGTATAGGTCATTCACCTCCTTGGTAAGATTTATTCCTAGGTATTTTATTCTTTTTGATGCAATTGTAAATGGTATTATCTTTTTGAGCTCTCTTTCTGTTAGTTCATTATTAGCATACAGAAATGCAACTGATTTTTGTAGATTGATTTTGTACCCTGCAACTTTGCTGTAGTTGTCAGACATGATATCTTGATAAACAACCCAACATACCCACAATCTGCTATGTATCTAGTTCTCAAAAAATGCTTTTTCCTCTATACAATTTTTAATGGCAATCAGAAGTAGTTTATCTGATTGGGTTGTTAGTTTTTTTGTTGTTGAGATGCATGAGTTATTTATATATTTTGGAGATTAAGCCCTTATCAGATGTATGGTTTGCAGATATCTTCTCCCAATTGTTAGGTTGTCTTTTCGTTTGTTGATGGTTTCCTTTGCTGTGCAGAAGCTTTTTAGTTTGACATAGTCCCATTTGTTTATTTTTTCTATTGTTTCTCTTGCCCGGTCAGACATGGTGCTTGAAAATATGTTGCTAAGACCAATGTTGAAGAGCGTACTGCCTATGTTTTCTTCTAGAAGTTTCATAGTTTCAGGTCTTACATTCAAGTCTTTAATCCATTTTGAGTTAATTTTTGTGTATGGTGTAAGGTAAGGGTCTACTTTCATTTTTTTGCATGTGGCGAGGGACATCACAACCGCAGAGGTCCTCCCTGAGGAGCAAGGGGTCCAAGCCCCACATGGGGCTCCCCAGACCAGGGGACCTGAACTGGGAAGATGAACCTCTATAACATCTGGCTTTGAAAACCAGCAGGGCTTATGTCTGTGAGAGCTGAAGGGCTGTAGGAAAGACTCCACTCTTAAAGGATGTGTGCACAAACTCACTCACTCCAAGTCTCAGTGCAGAGGCAGCAATTTGAAAAGTGCCTGCATCATATGTGAAAGAGATTCACTGACTAATTTTGGGTGTGTGCTGGTGGGACAGGGATCTGTTGAAACTTTCTCTGGGTACGGAAGCACTAGTGGGTGCCATTTATTTTACTCTCCTCCTACCTAGCAGGCCCAGCGATAGCGGATGCCATTTCTGACACTCTCCATCTACCTTGCTAGCACTCCTTGCCCCACCCCGGTGTTCCCCTGCAGACCCACCGTGCCTAACCTGCTGGCCTCAGCCTGTGTGCCTCCAAAGCGGCTCTGACCACACCACACCTGGCACTGGCCTTGGCCAGGACAGAAGTACCTCAAAGAAGCTCCTGTCCTGCCAAACCCAGTGGGCTGTCTCGGCTGGGACTGACATCCCCAGAAAACAGCTTCTGCCCCAGGCCCCCCCCCGACAGCAGCACACCCCAAGCAGTTGTGGCCAGGCCTTGCAGACAGCCACGCTGGGGAATGGGCCTGCACACAGCACACCTACAGCAATTGCAGTCCAGCCTAACAGCCAGCCAGCCTGGGGGCCACTCGTGCCCACCATCACACCTGTAACAATCATAGCCCAGCTACAACAAGAGGGCACGTGTAGCCCACACAGGGGCCACAACTGGAGCACCTGGCTCTGGTGACCAGGGGGGCTTGTGCTACTGGGCCCCACAGGATATCTTCCACAAAAGGCCACTCCTTCAAGACTGGGAATCATAACAGATCTACCTAATAAATAGAAAGACAAAGAGTTAGGCCAAATGAACAGACAGAGGAATATATCCCCAATGCAACAACAAGACAAAACCTCAGAAAAAGAACTAAACAAAATGGAGATAAGCAATCTACCAGATAAAGAATTCAAAGTAATGGTCATAAAGATGCTCGCTGAACTTGGGAAAAGGATGGATGAACACAGTGAGAACGTCAACAAAGAGACAGAAAATACAAAAAAGAACCAACCAGAGCTGAAGAATACAATAGCTGAAATTTGAAATACACTAGAGGGAATCAATAGCAGATTATGTGATACAGAAGAATGGATCAGCCATCTGGAAAATAGGGTAAGGGAAATCACCCAATCAGAACAACAGAGAGAAAAAAGAATTTTAAAAAAGCACAGATTGTTTAAGGGATCTCTGGGACAACATGAAGCATACTAAAATTACCATTAAAGGGGTCCCAGGGGCCAGCCCGGTGGCGCATGCGGGCAAGCCATGCTGTGGCAGCGTCCCATATAAAGTGGAGGAAGATGGGCTCGGGTGTTAGCCCAGGATCAGTCTTCCTCAGCAAAAAAAAAAAAAAAAAGGAGGATTGGCAGATGTTAGCACAGGGCTGATCTCCTCACAAAAAATAAAATAAAATAAAGGGGTCCCAGAAGAAGAGTGAGAGAAAGGGACAGAAAACCGGTTTGAGGAAATAATGGCTAAAAACTTTATTTTGGACCAAGGAAACAGACATCCAAGTCCAGGAAGCACAGAGAGTCCCAAATAAGATGAACCCAAAGAGACCTGTACCAAAACACATTATAATTAAAACATCAAAAGTTAAAGAGAGAATCTTACATGCAGCAAGAAAAAAACAACTAATTATATACAAGGGAACCCCATAAGACTATTAGTTGATTTTTTTAGCAGAAATTTTACAGGCCAGAAGGGAGTGACATGATATATTCAAAGCGCTGAAAAGAAAAGACTTGCAGACAAGAATTCTCTACTTGGCAAGGTTATCATTCAGAATTGAAGGAGAAATAAAGAATTTCCCAGATGAGCAAAAGCTTAAGGAGTCCATCACCACTAAACCGGTCTTACAAGAAATGTTAAAGAGACTTCTTTAAACAGAAAAGTAGAGGCCATAACTAGAAATAAGAAAATTATGGAAGAAAAGATCTCATTAGTAAAGGCAAACATATACTAAAGGTAGTAGATCAACCACCTATATAGCTAGTATGAAGGTTAAAAGACAAAAGTACTAAAAGCCATATATATCTACAATAACCAGTTAAGGATACACAAAATTAAAAGATGTAAAATATGATGTCAAAAGCATAAAACAGGGAGGGGGGTAAAAATGTAGTACTTTTAGAATGCACTCGAACTTAAGTGACCACAACTTAAAATAGACAGCTATATATGAACTTCATGGTAACAACAAACCAAAAACCTATAATAAGCACACAAAAAATAAAGAGAAAGGAATACAAACATACCACTAAAGGAATTCATTAGATCACAAGGGAAGAGAGCAAGAGAAGACAGGAACAGAGAACTACAAAAACAACCAGAAGACAATTAACAAAATGGCAATAAATACATACCTATAAATAACTACTTTAAATGTAAATGGACTCAGTGTTCCAATCAAAAGACATGGGGGACTGAATAGATTAAAAGAAAGACCATATATATGCTGCCTACAAGACACTCACTTCAGATCTAAAGACACATTCAGACTGAAAGTGAAGGGATGAAAAAAGATATTCCATGCAAATGGAAATGAGAAGAAAGCTGAGTTAGCAATATTTATATCAGACAAAATAGACTTTAAAAAAAAAGACTGTAACAAGAGACAAAGAAAGGCATTACACGATGATAAAGGGATCAATCCAACAAGAGGATATAACATCTGTGAATATTTATGCACCCAACATAGGAGCACCTGAATACCGACGCAAGTACTCACAGAAATAAAGGAAGAAATCTACAGTAATATATTAATAGTAGGGCACTTGAACACTCTATTTACATCAATGGATAGATTATCCAGACAGAAAACCAATAAGGAAACAATTGGCCTTAAACAACACATTAAACCAGATGGGCTTCATAGATATATAGAAAACAATATATACAGAACATTCCACCCCAAAACAGCAGAATACATATTCTTTTCAAGTGCACATGAAACATTCTCCAGGATAGAGGACATGTTAGGCCACAAAACAGGTCTCAATAAACTTAAGAAGACTGAAATCGTGTAAGCATCTTTTCCAACCACAATGGTAAGAAACTAGAAATCGATTACCAGAAGAAAACTGGAAAAAACACAAAAACATGGAGGTTAAACAACATGCTACTAAACAATCAATGAGTCAATAAAGAAATCAAAGAGGAAATCAAAAAATACCTTGAGACAAGTGAAAACAGAAACAAAATGTTTCAAAATCTATGGGATGCAGCAAAGGCAGTTCTAAGAGGGAAGTTTATAGTGATACAGGCCTACCTCAGGAAAGAAGAAAAATCTCAAATAAACAATCTAACCTTACCCCTAAAGGAAGTAGAAAAAGAAGATCAAACAAAGCCCAAAGATAGCAGAAGGAAGGAAATAAAGATCAGAGCAGAAATAAACCATTAGAGGCTTAAAAAAAAATAGAAAAGATCAATGAAACCAAGAGCTGCTTCCTCAAAAACATAACAAAATTGATAAATCGTTAGCCAGACTCACCAAAATAAAGAGAGAAAGAGATAGGGTCCAATTAAACAAAATCAAAAATGAAAGAGGAGAAGTTACAACTGACACCACAGAAATACAAAGGATCATAAGAAATAACCACAACCAATTATATGCCAACAAATTGGACAACCTAGAAGAAATTGATAAATTCCTAGAAACGTACAATTTCCCAAAACTGAGTCAGGAATAAATAGAAAATCTGAACAGACTGATTACTAATAATAAAATTGAATCAAAAATCAAAATCTCCATTGGGGCTGGCCCAGTGGCATAGTGGTTAAGTCTTCATGCTTCACCTCAGCGGCCAGTGGTTCGCGGGTTCCAATCCCGGGCATGGACATAAGCACTGCTTATCAAGCCATGCTGTGGCAGGCGTGCCACATATAAAGTAGAGGAAGACAGGCATGGATGTTAGCCCAGGGCCAATCTTCCACAGCAAAAAGAGGAGGATTGACAACAGATGTTAGCTCAGGGCAAATTTCCTCACACACACACACACAAAGCTCCCAACAAACAAAAATCCAGGACCAGATGGTTTCACAGGTGAATTCTACCAATATTTAAAGCATTAATACCTATCCTTCTCAAACTATGCCAAAAAATTGAAGAGGAAAGAACACTTCCAAACTCTTTCTATGAGGCTCACATTACCGTGATACCTGAAGCAGACAAAGATAATACAAAAAAAGAAAATTACAGGCTAATATCCCTGGTGAACACAGATGCAAAAATTTCAACAAAATATTAGCAAATAAAATTCAACAATACATTAGAAGGATCATACACCATGATCATTCTTGGGATTTATCCCAAGAATGCAAGAATGGTTCAATATCCACAAATCAATCAACGTGATACACCACATTAAGAAAACAAAGGATAAAAATCATCTCAATAGATGCAGAAAAAGCATTTGACAAAATTCAACATCCATTTATGATAAAAACTCTCAACAAAGTGGGTATACAGGGAACATACCTCAACATAATAAAGGCAAACCCACATATGACAAACCCACAGCTAACATCCTACCCACATATGACAAACCCACAGCTAACATCCTACTTAACAGTGAAAAGCTGAAAACTTTTCCTCTAAGATCAGAAACAAGACAAGGATGCCCACTCTCGCCACTTTTATTCAACATAGCATTGTCTTAGCTACAGCAATCAGACAAGAAAAAGAAATAACAGGCATCCAAATTGCAAAGAAAGAAGTAAAACTGTCACTGTTTGCAGATGACATGATACTATATAGAGAAAACCCTAAGACTACACCAAAAAAATATTAGAACTAATGAATGAATTCAGTCAAGTTGCAGAATACAAAATCAATATACAGAAATCTGTTGAATTCCTATACACAAACAACGAACTATCAGAAAGAGAAATTAAGAAAACAATCCCCTTTACACTTGCATCAAAAAGAATAAAATATCTAAGAATAAACTTAACCAAGGAGGTGAAAGACCTACACTCTGAAAACTCTAAGACACTGATGAAAGAAACTGAAGACGACACAAATAAAAGCAAAGATATACTGTGCTTATGGATTGGAATAATTAATATTTTTAAAATGTCCATACTACGCAAAGCAATCTATAGATTCAATGCAATCCCTATCAAAATTCCAATGCCATTTTTCATAGAACTAGAACAAGTAATCCTAAAATGTGTATAGAACCACAAAAGACCCCAATTAGCCAAAGCAATCTTGAGAAAGAAGAACAAAGCTGGAGGTATCATGTTTCCTGGTTTCAAACTATACTACAAAGCAACAGTAATCAAAATAGTATGGGACCAGCACAAAAACAGACACAAAGATCAATGGTAGAATAGAGAACACAGAAATAAACCCACAATTCTATGGTCAATTAATCTATTGCAAAGGAGGGAAGAATACACAATGGGGAAAAGACAGTCTCTTCAATAAATGGTGTCGGGAAAATTGGAGAGCTACATGCAAAAGAATGAAACCGGACCACTTTCTTAACACCACATACAAAAATTAACTCAAAATAGATTAAAGACTTGAATGTCAGATTGGAAACCATAAAACTCCTAGAAGAAAACATAGGCAGTAAACTCTTTGATATCAGTCTTAGCAGCATAGTTTTAGATATGTCTTCTCAGGCAAGGGCAATAAAAGCAAAAATAAACAAATGGGACTTCATCAAACTAAAAAGCTTTTGCACAGTGAAAGAAACCATCAAGAAAATGAAAAGGCAACCTACTGAATGGGAGAAGATATTTGAAATTATATATCCAATGAGAGTTCAATATCCAAACTATATAAAGAATTCATACAACTCAATTAAAAAAAAATCTGATTTAAAAAATGGGCAGAAGATCTGAATAGATGTTTTTCCAAAGAAGACATACAGATGGCCAACAGACACGTGAAAAGATTCTCAACATCACTAATCATCAGAGAAATGCAAATCAAAACCGCAATGAGCTATCACCTAACACCTGTCAGAATGGATATTATCAAAAAGACAACAAATAACAGCTGTTGGTGAGGTTGTAGAGAAAAGCAAACCCTCCTGCACTGTTGATGGGAGTGTAAACTGGTGAGGCCACTGCGGAAAACCCGTATGGAGGTTCCTCAAAAAAATTAAAAGTAGAACTATCACATGATCCAGCAATTCCACTTCTAGGGATTTATGCAAAAAAAAAAATGAAAATACTACTTTGAAACGATATATGCAAACCTATGTTCATTGCAGCATTATTTACAAGAACTAAAATACGGAAGCAACCTAAGTTTCCATCGACAGATGAATAGGCAAAGATGATGTGCTATAGGGGCCGGCCCAGTGGCACAAGCAGTTAAGGGTGCTTGCTCTGCTGCGGTGGCCCGGGGTTTGCCAGTCTGGATCCCGGGCATGCACTGACGCACCTCTTGTCAGGCCAGGCTGTGGTGGCATCTCATGTAAAGTAGAGGAATATGGGCATGGATGTTAGCCCAGAGCCAGTCTTCTTCAGCAAAAAAAAAAAAAAAAAAGAGGAGGATTGGCAGATCTTAGTTCAGGGCTGATCTTCCTCAAAAAAAAAAAGTGATGTGGTATACATATACAATGGAATATTACTCAGCCATAAAAAGGAATGAAATATTGCCATTTGCGGCAACATGGATGGACCTATGCTAAGTGAAATAAGTCAGACAGAAAAAGACAAATACCATATGATTTCACTTATATGTGGAATCTAAAAAAGAAAACAAAGGAACAAATAAAACAAAACACAAAACAAACTCATAGATACAAAGAGCAAACTGGCGGTCACCAGAGGAGAGGGGAGTGGGGAGATGGGAAAAATAGATGAGGGGATTAAGAGGTACAAACCTCCAACTTGAAATGTTACGGGGATGTCATGTACAGCATAGGGAATAGAGTCGATATTATTGTAATAACTCCGTATGGTGACACATGGTTACTAGACCTATCATGGGGATCACTTTGTAAAGTACATTAATGTCAAATCGCTATGTTGTATGCCTGAAACTAACATAATATTGTATGCCAACTGTAATTCAATTTTTAAAAAAGTGTCTTTGCTCAGGAAAAATAAAGAGACGGCTTCCAGAAAAAATGCACTTTTAATATTGCTTTAAACACCGAAGAGTAAGTGAGAGCATCCTAGGAATCCTTTGGTGAAATATGAATGTTTATGATCCTGGCCAGAGGGATCCTTAAAGTTTTCTTTAAACAGTCAGACATGCCCTAATGTTTCTCTACTATTAAAAGAAAAACTAGAGATATTTTTAATGGAGAAGGCTTGTCTTCCTTTTCTTCTTGATTTACTCATCTTCCTCCCTCTCCTCTTCTTCCTCTTCCCCCTCCTCCTCTTTTGTGTGTTTCTTACAAAGCACAAGGCAGCAAAATAAAATTAAAAGAATCAAAGGAATAAGCCACAATACTGACAGGTAACCCACCTTATCTTGCACTTCTAACTCTTCCATCTGGTACTTAGGAGGTGGGCTGCTATCATCACTGCCTCCATTGCCTTTGTGCTCGCAGTACGGAGGTGCCCATCCACGGTTGCAGTGGCAGTGCTGTTTATTATTGCAGACTCCCTTCATGCTGCAGGTCTCAGGCTTACAGTCATGGGAAGGAAAAACCATATCGACACACTGCTTGCGGATGCACATCTTTTCTGGACCACACACTGTGCCATCTTTCACTTGACCAATATCAGGTATGGACATTCCTAAATGATAATCAGTGCTCCAGCAAGTGGTGTTATTGAAGTGAACCTGATGCACTGTAGGATGACCTATCAGTTTAGGAATTACTCCCACAATTTCACATTGAACTCTGCCACACAGGATATCAGAGGGATTACATTTTACATATAGTGTCTTGATATCACAGTGACCAAATTGATTTCCTTGGGTGTTGATTTCCTGGTAGCAATTCTGAGATGCACTCCTTGCATCTTTGCCAAAAATCTCCCTGCACTGTGTCATGGTTATTACAGCTCTTTTGATAGCAGTAGGCACTGTCACTACAGGGAATCCCATCCTGCACATATACGTCGTCTGGGCACTGATGGGATGTCCCATTGCACCACTCTGGAAGGTCACATTCACCGATCTGTTGTCGGCACAAAGTCCCTGATGGCATCATCTTGCACTCTTCGCAACAAAGCCCAAAAGCACAAGCAGCTGCAGACTTCAGAGTGCAGTTCAGTAGACAACAGGGATCATTTACACACTGGTGTGTGGTTCCACAGTCACACTCCTCTCCTTCTTCAACCACTAGCTTCCCACAAAACTGCACCCTAAGATATTCCCTGGATGTGGAGGAGGGTGAATACATAATCCAGTACGGAAAGTATTGTCCCAATACTGGGCATAACTGCAGTTGCTGAATTTATTTGTAACCTGTCTGGAGGGATACATTATGCACCACTGAAGTGCACACACACACCATTGATCATCATGCTCCATACCCAAATTATGACCAAGCTCATGGGACTCAATAAGTGCAAAAGAAAACAGACTTTATCTTCGAAAACATCAACTCCAGAATTAAAAGGACTCTGGCATATTCCTCCAACGTAGGCAACACCAAGCTTTATGCCAAATGATTTTTTTATGAAAAGATGGGCAGCATCGTGTGTTAGTCAGACCTCAAGTTGAAAATACTTCCAAACAGCAAAATCTGTCACAAGCTTATCTGTGTCATCTGTGGCAACTGGGTTTCCTTCATTCCAGATCTCAATCCCAGTCAAAATTACATCAAGCTCGAGAGGTCGATAGAGGATATCCATTATATTGCTGACATTAAATATTTCGTACTGCACTACTGACACATTACTTTCAGAGTGAACATATCGAAGATGCTCTATGACCACTACCAGCTCAAGAAACCGCAAGTGAGTGCACCAGCCTGTATAAGAACTTTGCATCAGAGTGGAATTATACGACTCTTGCATCTTCAATTGGCGTGCTATTTCCTCTTCTGTTAACCCACATCTCCTGGGTGGGAGGTGTATTGTCGTTGTCTATCTTGTAGACCAGGTGTTCAAATGTGGCAGAAACCCTAATTGGCTCAATTACATAAGCAAGGTCATTTATCTGTGGCATTCCTCAAAAGCCCCCAGTACAGGTACTGAGGGCAACCAGGGACTTGGGGACCCCCTCCACATAACCATGATAGTAGCAGTCATCAGGAACAAAAGGCTGATCCTGGTGGAGGGCACCCTGGTCTGTGTAGGTGAACACCAGCAGATGTCTGGAAACCAAGAGCTTCTTGACCTTCAAGTGGACAATGTGTCTCTGGCCCCCAAACCGCAGGCTGTAGTAGAGCCAGCCAGGAGCCTCTGCACCTCTGCTGCTGCCAGTCACCTTCAAGGGGATCACCAATTCTGAGGAGAAGTGGTGCTGGGAGGGCCTGGACTGAGAGCGTCCAGAAATGGACACGACACCCCAAACCAGAGCAGCAGAAGAGTGACCCTGATGTGCACCAGGGTCTCACCCACTGCCATTATGGAGCTGTCGTTATGGAGCCATCTGTCCAGAGCAGAAAAGCAGGGCATGAGGCACTGCTGGTCTGGCTCCTCCCGAGTCTGAGCTGCTCAGGGTGTGGGGCTGACCTTTATGGATCTGTGTCCTAGCAGGGCTGGATCATCAGAGCTGCAGTGCTGAAAGTGAAAATAGAAAGAAGAGCTAGGATGGATGGGTAGCAGAGGGAGGGTGGGAGAGAGAGAAAGAAGAAACTAAGTAAAAGTGATTCTTTAGTTGGGACAAGGCTTGAATCTATGAAACATGAGATTGTCTCTTCTTATATATAGGTAAGGGGAGGGAATGGGGAAGGGCAGGTTTCTAGGGGAAGAGCTAGAAGGAGATTCGTCACAGGTGCATAAGTGTTGAACCTGGATGGTGGATACATAAGGATTCATTACATACTGTTCTCTTAACATGTAAACGGGCATGAAATTTTCCATATTAAAAAAGGTGACATCCGACTCCCAAATTTTGCCTCCAGCTAAAAATCTACTGGTACCCTGCTATCTTCAGCAAGCATGTGGATAATCCATCCAAAACCCACCATTTTTTATCCCTTTATTCAGATCATTTGTTCCAGCTCCCCTTTTCTTCTACAGACAACTTCTCTAGCCCCTATTCTGTTTGAAGTGAGCAGTCAAAGTAAGCCCCATTTAAGGGACTCATTACTTTGGGAGACCCCCTCCAATCAAGACAAATTTTTACCTGCAGAAAAGCCCTGGACAGTCAAAGGAAGGCAGCCACACTGATGGGGTAGCAGGGAGCGGGGCGCTATTCTGGGGCAAGGCAAAGAGCCCAATTGCCTCCAATCACAGGAAGGAGGCAGTAGCCTGCTCTCCACCCAGACCAGCTGCATCATGTTCTCAATCATAAGAGACTCATCTTGGTTGTGTAAATATAGACTCTATTCTGTTTTTCACATGGCGGGTGAGTTAGCTGAATTCTCTAGAGAAAGCTGGATTGAGGAGTTTAAACCTAGAGTCAGTACATTAAAATATTCAGAAGACCATAATTCAAGTGGACTTACATCATTCCTGCTGAAAATAACAATTTTAGCTCGCATAAAAGCTAATTTTGTTTATTTGCTGACTTTCAGTTAAAAGTAACAATAATTTGCTTAATATTTGAAAGCAAATCTGGAGACGATTTAAACACACAGTGGTGACCTGAATCTTCTCAATAAGAACACAAATGGGATCAGCAGTATAGAGCATGAGACATAGCCTCGGCATTCTGATATCAAGAACACATGTATACATCTGGATACTTTTGCAGAACTAATGGATGACTACTGGAAACCAAGAATACTAGATGACCCTCTTAGGGAAAGCATCTCTGATAGAGGTGAAATCCTAATTACCAGGTTTCTTATCCAAGTCTCTTCAGGATATGCTTAGTATTTGCTACAGATGTGGGGATATTAAGATAGGAATGCATGAGCTGTAAGAGGATTAATAAAGATAAAGCATCATAAAGAGTAAAATAACCTATATTAAGCTGTCAGAAATATGATGTGGTAGAAACAGAAAAGTCCATTGCCAAGAATCTTTGAGACACACCAGGCTTTGCCACCATTGCACTACTCCAAAGACAAGCCCTGAAGGAACATGGCTTTACCAGTAATCATGGGACTGGTGTCACTCCAAAGCCCTCCCTTCTAATATAACTGGCGCTTCAAGCAGCGTGAGAACCTTCCTCTGCATCAGTCGTCAATTCTTTCTTCTGTTTCCAGCAGCTAATTCAAACTCCTCAAAACCCTTATCTCACCATATCTCCACTCTCTCTCAGTCATGGCCCAATCCAGTGTTTCTCAAACTTGGGTCACAAACCACACAGCATCATGAAATCGATTCAGTGGGTCACAACTAAATGAAACACAATAAAGTAGAAAATATCAGGGAACGTCACTCAGATCAGTGTCACCTGCTATTACCTGTCACCACAGAAGCTACAGCAGCATTCTGCTGACACTTCTTATGCTAATTATCAACTATTTTCTGAACTCCAAAAATAAAATTTATACTTTGTCTATGAAGCTGGAGATGGGAATATGCATATCATATTTCTCCATCGCTATTTGGCTTCCAGAAGAGTTTTGCCAAGAACGGTACTAGAGGGAGAATACAAGGCAAAAGGAGAGGTCAAGGGACTTGTTACTACCTATTTACCTGTTGTTACTTTCTGTGCCTCCCCAGCAATGGTGCCGTGCTCTGGTGGTGAGAGTTGGTTACCACAGTCCCAGGACCAGCTCCGTCAAGCCCTGTCAAAGGCACAAGTACCCGGTGCACACTGCGCCCTCCTCAGAAGTCTGAAAACCAGATGTACACAGCCATCCTCCAGTACCCTAAGCAACCCACACCAGCCAGCATCCCTTTCTCAGATGTTCCAGGCCACACCACAAAGCGCCTTGATACAAGCCCCACGTGTGTGGCACCTCTCTCTCCAAGAGTCACAGTTTGGAGGACCTTCTTCCAAGTCCCCAAGGAACTAGCACCAGCTCAGCTTTACCTTAGAAGAGGTACAGCTATCAGCTGCACAGTTCCCCTTTTCTGAGTTCCTAAATTGCCAGAATCACCTGGGCAATGCCCTGTATTCTACAGTCCAGGTCCAGATCGATGAGGACCACTATGAGAGTTTCTAGGTTATGATGACCCCAACCTCTTCCCTTTGTTCCCCCCTTCTTAGGGTAGAGCTCCTTCCGGCAACTCAGACCTCTGTGTACCTCAGGGTGCCCTTTCTATCTTTTCAGTACTCTAACACCCTGTCAAGAATTCCCTATAGCAATTACACCTGGTAGGTTTCTCGTTTCTGGACTAGATCTTGACAGATACAGGATTGGTACCAAGGGTGCTGCCAAGAGAGACAGACTAAATGAGACTCTGGGATTGGTTTGGCCATGTCCATGGCTTTAACACACTGCTGAACTCCTGTCCTGTGGGGAATGGGCAGATAGTGGCATCACAATCAATTAAATTACCACCCCATGTTGATTGTGATGAAGCACCGTGCTGAAGCAAGTGTGTGGGGGACCAAGTGAGGGCTGTGATGATGACTACAGTTACCTCGAGAACTGAGCAGCGAAGTGACCATACTGAATTCTATTGGAGAATTTGCACAATGATGCTCAAGGCTCTAAATTCTCAGCTCAGAGAGCTGCCAATGGTGGACCTAAAAGAATCTCTCATTTATTTTAGCCACGGGGCCAACCTCACAGGAAATCAAATTTAATTGTGGAGTTACAGAATCACAACATACATTGAATATGTAGATTCACCAAGACTCGAGTGGGAAACTTAGGACACTGACTGAGAAGGGAAAAAACTTGACACTTGCAAAGGGGATTCTAGGTGGATGAGATTGATGCTGAGCATCCAGATCCTCCCAAGTATCCCTGAGGCTCCCTCCCCAGGGAGAGAACCCAGACCTCTCCTGTCTCAGAAATTTAGCCACCTCTGGCTCGAGAACCTGCAATTATCTCAGCTGGGGAAGTTATCCTGCAAGGGGATGCCTAGTCTCCTCAAGACATGGTAAAATTCAACATGAATTTGTGTCTACTTAATAAATAGCTTCAAAATATGTAAAGCAAATGTTGAGAGATCAAAAAGGAGAAACAGAAAAATCAAAAATCTACTTGTAGGTATTAACACACTTCTATCAGAAACTGATAGAACAATCAGACAAAACAAATGAACAAGGAAATAGAGGATTTAAGCAAGGTTAATCAAATTAACCTAACACATAAATCACTATACCCCAAAATTGCAAATACTCATCAGATTCAAATGCACATGAGATATTTACCAGAACAGATGATATCCATGGTCATAAAGGAAGACTCAACAAATGGTACAAATAAAAATTGCATAATGCATGTTCCTTAATTACATAAGGTAAGAAAGCAAACTCAATAAGGAAAAAGAGCTAGAAAATAGTTTTGATTCAAAATTAAATAACAGCTTTCTAAATAAGACTTGGTCGAAATGTGATCAAAATGTGTAACTGAAAACATTTCAGTCTGAATGAAAATACAACATATTAAACTTGTAGACTCCAGTTAAAGCAATGCTTATCTGGAAATTTCTGGCTTTTGGAATATAAGGAAAGAGAAAGATTGAAAATATTTTATATAAGATATCATGTCACAAAGCTAGAAAGATAACAGCTAATTAAACTTTAAGAGTAGTATAAAATTTAAAAATAAAGATGAGAGTACAAAACAATAACAGAATAAACACATCACAAAGAAAATCATCAAAGCCAATAATTGGTTCCTTGTAGGGAACTGACAAACACCTAGCTATACTGATTAAGAACTAAATTGAGAAAACACAAATTGCCAGTATCCATTCCTATAGACACAAAAAAATAATGGAAACATAAACAATTTTATGTCAATTAATTTGAAAATTGAGGCAACATGGGAAAATTCCTTGAAAAACCCAACTAACAAAATTGACAAAAGTAATAGAAAATCTAAATAGTTCTACATTAGAGATTGAATCTATATTTAAAATATAAATTAAAAACAATATACCTTTTCACAAAACCTCTGGAACAGTGGATTCTTTAAAGAGGTAATACAAATGACTGGATAGTGATAAAACAAAGATATATCCTTATCAAGCTTTACTTATAAAGCTTCAAATAGTAACCTAAAAGCATGACTGAATGGGAATTACAGACATTTGTGCCATGATCAAAGACTTTGAAGATACAGGGATAACAATACCAATCACACCTGTATTCAACTCACTTGTTTCACATGTGCAAGTGAGTTGATCTTCCTACAGTAGGCAGGAGTGACTGTAATCACACTTGCTAGTTTAGTGTCATTTCTTTACCAACCACCTAACATAGCCAAATTCATTATGTAGCTCATTACAAAGGGCTGAAAGGAAACGGTAAATCATGAGAACACTAAAATGTAGACAAGTAAACAATGCAAACATTAACAAAAATAAATCTGATGAAACCATATCCAAAGATGTCAAAGCAAAGTATTGACAGCGATACAGAGGTATTAATCAAGGTAAAGAAGAATATATTTAATATGATAAAAAGAACCATTCCACAGTATTTTATATGCTGCTAATAACATAACTTCAAAACATATGAAGCAAGGGTGAAGATATCAAAAAGAAGAAATTGAAACTCCAGTATCCTATTTGGAGATGTCTACTCAGAACAAGCAAAAAATAAGTAAAGATATAGAAGAATTTAACAATATTAATCAAACTGACCTATCTGAAACATATAAATTTAACTCTATACTTAAAAATTGCAGAATACACATTATTTTCAAATGCATATGGGGCATTTGCCGGAATTGATGATATCCATAGCCAGAAAGCAAGTCTAAAAAAATCTTAAAGAAAACAAATTGCACAATGGATACACTTCCAGTTTCCACTCTGGCATGTAAAGAGCTTGCAAATCATCATTCCCACCCTCACAAAAAGAACAAAAGCCAAACGAACTGAAAATCAATGACTTTTCTTAGGTCCATCAGAGAAATGAGGCCACAGGACACACTGGAGACACAGGATAACGGCAGAGAATACTGATGAGCTTCCCTGAGGACGTGAATGGAGCCAGCAACACTTAAACGGTGACTTCAATGAACTGCTAGAGCCAGGCTGTAGACCAGCATCAGAGTTAATACTCCTGCAGGCCCACTCTAAGGGGAGCTTCTACACTGTTGTAAGTCTGACCTCCAGGATCATAGTAAAGATCAAAAAAAAAAAAAAAAAAAAAAAACCATGTGTTTGACCAAGAGGAGGAGAAAAGTGACCTTTTTGAAATATGGTGAGGGGAATAGTAACCATTTGGAAATACACTCAGAGTGTCCTCAAAACGAAGGTCTAACCAGTAAGCGAAAAGACTTCACCAGAGCCTTATGCAACTTGAGGGAAGGGGAATTACCCAACTCCAGCCCCCTCTAGCCCTCCTATCTCACCTAAGGCAAGGAGGAAGTTTAAATGCATTGCGAAGTTCACAGCCCAGGGGCATAGTACCACTACTAGACTGAGACCTAATCTTAAGGTTATAGAATGCTTCCCTTCCTCCCACACCTTAGACCACATCGAAAGGTCTCCTGTATAATAAGTGGATTACAGCTGAAAGAAGTAAAAGGCACAGGTTCAATTTAAAGAGTTTCTCAGGAAATTCTAAGACAACATAGGAAACAAAAACAAGGACACTAGAGGAAATTAGAACCTCTAACACCTACAGCTATGGGAAACAGTACACACAGCCTAGCTCCCAGTCAGAGAAACACTAGAGGCCTATCTACCTCAGTTTCTATTACCCAATCCATCATTTCTGGCTTTCAGTGAAAAATTACAAGGCATGCTAATAAAAGGCAGGAAAAAACACAGACTGAAAAGACAAAACAAACATTAGAACCAGACTCAGATATGGCAGTTTTTGGAATTACCTGACTGGAAATTTAAAATGACTATGATTAATATGTTAAGAGTTATAAGGGAAGAAGTGAACAACACGCAAGAAGAGATGAGTAATATAAGCAGAAAGATGGAAACTCTAAGAAAAAAATGTTTTTAAGTGATAGAAATCAAAAACACTGTAACAGATATAAAGAGTGCTTTTGATGGGCTCGTAAGTAGACTGGACATGGCCAAGGAAAGAATCAGTGAGCCTGAAGATACGTCAATAGAAAGTTCTTAAACTAAAATGCAAAGAAAAAATTTTTAAAAAGAACAGAATATCCAAGAACCGTGGTATGATTATAAAAGTTATAACACACACAAAATGGAAATACAAGTAGGAGAAGAGAGAAAGAAGCAGAAAAAACTCTTTGAAGTAATAATGGGTGAGAGTCTTCCAAAATTAATGACAGAAACCATACCACAACACCAGGAAGCTCAGAGAACATTAAGCAGCATAAACACCAAGAAAAGTACATCTAGGGAGACTTGGGGTTTCTGGTGCAGCATGTACAGAGAATGGAAGTCATCATCCCATCCTAACAAGAAGTAAAAAGCTTAACAAACTAAAAGTTAATAACTCCTTTTAGATCCATTGGAGTATTGAGTTCATGGGAAAAACTGTTGTCCCCAAAATTGAAGAGACCAACAGTGAATACAAAAAACCACACGCTACCAGAGCAGAAACCCACAGGCAGAAATCTCTGTGGGAAACTGGAATGGGATAGGAAAACCTAAACTATAATTGACAAATTGCTGGAGGCTAGATGTGGACAAATCTGAGAGTTAAAAACTAAAGGGAGGACCAATTTAGGGGGACCCTCACACTTTTATGAGTTTTACCTCCAGGAGCGCTACCTGGTTCTCACACTGAAGTCAAAATCCCCTCATAGTCGTGGCAGGGGGAGGCAAAAGTAGCCATATTGAAATACATCCACAGTATTCTGTCCTTCTTCGCAAGGCTTCAACAGCAACTACTTTCCCACAGCCTAATCTACTGGGGTTTTATCCACGCCTTACTGGGGTTTTATCAATGCCTAACTGGGCTAGGGGAGGGGAAATACATGACTCCAACCCCTCTAGCCATCCTGTTCCACCTAGGAGGGTAGAGGAACTGAGAAACACTTTTGAGGGTCACAGTCCAGAGACACAGGCTACTTAAACACTCAGACCTAGTTATAGAACTATCCTTTGCTTCCTATCCCTCTGTACATTACTACCACATCACTAAAGGCCTATATACTATAGGCCAATATGCTATTACCCAGTACATCATATCTGGATTCCAACAAAAAATTACAAGTTATATTAAAGAGAAAAAACAGTCTGAAGAGACAGAGCAAGCATCAGACCCAGACTCAAGATATGGCAGGGATGCTGGGAATATCAGACCAGGAATTTACAACAACTATTATTAATATGCTAAGGACTCTACTGGAGAAAGTACACAATATGCAAGAACATATGATCACGTAAGGAGAGAGATGAAAATTCTAATAAAAGAATCCAAAAGAAATGCTAGAAATCAAAAACATTATAATAAAAATGAAGAATGCCTTTGATGAGATCATCTGTACACTGGACATGGCTGAGGAAAAAATTAGTCAGCTCAAGACTATATCAATAAAAACGCTCCTCAAATCTAAAAGAAAAAGAAAAAAATAAAATAGAACAGGACATCCAAGAACTGTTGGACAATTTAAAAAGGTGTAACATATGTAACATATACGTGGTATTCTCAGAAGGATAAGAAAGCCAGAAAGGAACAGAAGAAATATTGGATGCAATAATGGTGGAGAATTACCAACAAATTAATGTCAGACACCAAAGCACAGATCCAGGAAGTTCAGACACCACCAAGCAGGAGAAATGTCAAAAAATCTACACGTAGGCATATCATATTCAAGCTGCAGAAACTGAAAGATAAAGAGCAAATCTTGAAAGAAGCCAAAGGAAAAAACCACCATACTTACAGAGAAGCAGAATTACATTGGGTTTATCTTCAGAGATCACACGAGAAAGAATAGAGTCGAGTGAAATAATTAAAATGTTGAGAAAATAAAACCACCAACCTAGAATTCTGTATCCTGCAAAATTCTCCTTCAAAAGTGAAGGAGAAATAAAGACTTGCTCTGACAAGCAAAACCTGAGGGAATTTATTGCGAGTAGACGTGCCTTGCAAGAAATGTTAAAAGAAGTTCTTCAGAGAAGGAAAATTACATAGGTTAGAAACTCGCATCTACAAAAAGAGAGGAAAGAATTAGAGATGGAATAAGTGAAGGTTAAAAAAATTTTTTCATTTTTCTTATTCTTAATTGATCTAACAGACAACTTTGTTCAAAATAGGAATAGCAACAATGTATTTAATGATTATAACTTATGGATAAAGTAAATGACAGCAACACTAAAGGGATAGAAGGAAAAATTAAGAATATTTTGTCACAAGGGGTGGAGGGATGCACTTATGTGGTGACTGACAATAATGTACAACAAACATTTCACAATTAAAAAAATGATGAGCCAAAAAATAAATAAGAAAAGAATATTTTGTGAATATAAGGTACTTGCACTACTTGTGAAGTGGTATAGAATTATTTAAATGTGAACTAGAATTAATTGTAAATGTATATTTCAAACTCTAGGGTAACCATTTAAAAGTAAAACAGGAAGTATAAATGATCAGCTAGGAAGGAGAGAAGATGAAATCACATAAAATGTTCAGTTAAAACCAAAACCACAAAAGGCAGAAAAAGTGGAAGACAAAAACAGAAACAAAGAACAAGGGCAATAAACTGAAGATAGTAATAAATACAGTAGATATTAATCCAACTAAATCAATAATCACTTTAAAGATCAATGGTATCAACACACCAATTAAAAGACACAGATTTTCTTGGTGGATCAAAAACAACCCAACTATATGTTGACTACAAGAAACCCACTTTAAGCATAAAGACATATACACCTTGAAGTAAAGGGATGGAGAATAATGTATCATGCTAGCTAATAAAAAGAAAGCTGGAGGGCCGGCCCCGTGGCTTAGCAGTTAAGTGCGCGCGCTCCGCTGCTGGCGGCCCGGGTTCAGATCCCAGGCGCGCACCAACGAACGCACCGCTTCTCCCGCCATGCTGAGGCCGCGTCCCACGTACAGCAACTAGAAGGATGTTAAACTATGATGGACAACTACCTAGTGGGGCTTTGGGGGAAAATAAATAAATAAATAAAAATTATTAAAAAAAAAAAAAAAGCTGGAGCAGCTATATTAATCTCAGACAGAGCAGACTTCAGAGCAAGGAAAATTATCAGGGATAAAGAAGGGCATCGCATAATGAGAAAGGGGTCAATTTTCCAAGAAGACATAACAATCTTTAATGTGTTTGTGCATAACAACAAAGCATCAAAATACATGAGGCAAAGTTCATAGGACTGCAAGGAGAAATAGATGAATCCACTATTATACCTGAAGACTTCAACACCTCTCTACCAGGAATAGACAGATCCAGCAAGTAGAAGATCACAAAGGACATAGCTGAACTCAACAGCACCATCAATTCACTAGATATAATTCACATTTATAGAATATTTCATACAAAACCGGCAGAATACACATTCTTCTCAAGTATGTAGTAAGTCTCTGGCCAGCTTCCAGCCCCTTGAACCCCAGCCCCAGTTCCTTACAGGACCAAGATCGAGGAATCACCCCTTTCTCTGGGTACAGGTGGTAGCCGGCGAACCTGGGAGGCTGGGCTCCAGCCTCAGAAGAGCATTTTCTGACTCAACCCTCCATCGCCCACTTTCCTACCACCACTGCTACGCTGGGGCTCTCCATCATGGAAGAGGTGCGGCCCAGTGCCCGCTGCCAGGTGCTCTCCTGGTCCCCATTGGCTCCTCGCAGTCCCAGCCCAACTGGCACTCAGTCCCACCCGAGTGGTGATTCCCTGGAAGCCTCAGGCAGAGCCTCCAACTTGTCCCATGGGCTCGCCTGCAGCCTGCGTTTGGAAGGCTGCACACACAGCATTCGTCTACAGCCTAAGAGGCTTTTGGTTTCCAGACCCCTCCAGTGTTCACCTACACAGAGCAGCACGCCCCCCACAAGGATCAGCCCTTCCTCCGGGATGACTGCTACTATCATGGTTGTGTGGAGGGGGTCCCTGAGTCCCTGTTTGTCCTCAGAAACTGTTTGGGGACCCTTGAAGGGATGCTACAGATAAACGACCTCACTTATGAAATCGAGCCCATAAGGCACTCTAACACATTTGAACACTAACTATAGTTGCTATAAGATAGATAACAACAAGACTCAATTCCTGCCCATGAAATGTGGCTTTAACAGAAGAGGATATACAACATCAAAAGCTGGAGTTCGAGGCAGAGAACTGAAAACTGCCACCAAGTTCCCATGGCTGGTGGACCCACTGGCCATTTGTGGAGCTGATCGTAGTGGTGGAAAACTATGGTTTCAATTACTCAAATAGGAATGCCTCAAAGGCAACAGAAGATATATTAAATGTGATCAATTTAGTAGATTCTGTCTATCTACAGCTAGGTCTTCACATTTCTTGAATTGGGATTGAGATTTGGAACCATAGGAATCTCATCAATGTTGAACAGGACATAAGTCAACATCTTGACAGTGTCAGTGAATGGAAAAGTGTTCATCCGCACGCTTGCCACATGATTGTGGGCATCTGTTTGTGGGCAAGGATTTTTCTAATATATTTGGATTGGCTCGGACCTCAGCAATATGCTACCCCAATTTGGGGCCAGCAGTTTGTAAATTCCTCAAAGAAGATTTCCTTCATTTTGCAGCGGTCATTGCTCACCAACTGGGCCATAATCTTGGTATGTCTCACACGGAGGAATTGTTTATGGAGGAAAAAATATTGCATCATGAATGCCTATAATACAAATACCAGTGCTTTTAGCAACTGCAGTTATGGAAGTTATTTTAACCTCATTAACCACAGGGGAGTCTGTCTGAGAATACACAGCCTTCTCGAAATGTTATGCCATTGGAACAACGTGATAACAAGGTAGTGGAAGGTGAAGAGGGTGACTGTGGGTCAGAACGTCAGTGCAGAAAGGATCCTTGCTGTTGGCTCTAATTCTAAATTGAAATCTTGGGCAGAACGCACTTTTGGACCTTGTTGTATAAAAGGTAAGTTTGCTTTTCCTGGAAGGCTCGTCAGTGAACACATATCAGTGAATGTGACCTTCCCAAGAGGTGCAATGGAACTTCAAGGTGGTGCCCTGAGGATTTCTACGTGCAGGATGGGACGCTTTGTGGTGAGAGTGCCTACTGTTATCACAAAATGTGCAACAGTCAGAAGAAACAATGTTAATATATTTTTGGCCAAACAAGGAGTGCCTCCCTGAGCTGCCAGAAAACAATTAATATGCAAGAAGATTGTTTTGGCGACCATCGTATGGAAGATTTAACATACAAAAAACTCCCTCCTCCAAATAATTTGTGTGGAAGAGTGCAGTGTGAGAATATAGAAACAATTCCGGAAAAATCTAAAAATCTTAAATAATTTAGAAACAATCTGAAACAATACAATGCCATAATTCAGATATCAGTTAATGGTACCAAGTGTTAGGGAACTGACTACCACTTTGGGAGGGATATAGTTGATACTGGACAAGGAAAAGATGGCACCTTGTGTGGTCTAGGCAAGATATGTATGAGAAGTAGCTATGTCAATATTTGGCCCTCAATTATGACTGCAAATTAGAGAAATGTCATATGAGAGAGGTATGCAACAATGACAAACACTGCCACTGTCGATATGGGTGGACTCCTCCCTACCCTGAGGTTACAGGCTCTGGAGGAAGCTCAGACAGTAGCCCAACTCCAAGGGGCAGTGTCCTTCCCCCACTTATAATAATTATTTACACGGTACCTCTATTCACACTATTTTTCCTTGCCTCAATATCTTATGTTTTTATCAGAGTACTCTGTTTTTAACAGAGTCCCTACTCAAGAAAATATCTTTAGAACTTCAAACAGGAAATAGAAGGATTACGAAATACTCACTCGTACAAAGAAAATGTCTTTGGAAAGAGAAGACATTGCATGATCATTCTCCAATGACCCACAGTTCATTAAATTTAGAAAGTCTGACCAAAGGTAGATTTCTTGGGTTTTGGTGTTTAATTGAGAGATAAACAGGCACTTAACTTCTGAAATTAAATGTCTTTTGCTTTTCCTTAGTAAGTACTTAATTCTTTCCATTTAAGGTAGGGTTGCGCTCAGTAGGAAACCCTGGAAATGTGTTCCCGTGCTTTTGTTGTATTAGCTCTGTGTACACCCTTTAACCAGGGTAAGGGCACAAGTGTGTGGCATAATCACTGAGACAAAGCATTAAAAGGTACAGGCTCCCTTTGTAATATCTGAAAGGGAAATGGTAGAGGAAATCAGAGGAAATAATAAGGTGAATAAACAAAATAGCCAGAAAAGGGAGCAAAACATTATAAAGAGATACAAAAAGGCAAAAGTCATGGAGTCAAAGAAAAGCAAAGGAAAATGTGCTGTTTTTATGGCTTTCATAAAAGCAGGTAATGGTCTGAAAAGATCTCCAGTGAATTCATTTCACAAAGGAAACTGGTAAGGAAAAGTGTAGTCTAAAATAAAAATGACAAATAGGCCAAACCTTATAGTTACTACCCTGGCTACTAGAAAGGAACCCTGGAGACTCTAAGGACCTTTAGCACCCAATTAGATGTCTCTGGATAATGGTGTTAATGAATTCCCTGACTTTCAAACGTGTGTGTGTGTGTGTGTGTGTAGTGCCAAGTACGCTGTACAAGATTCTCTTGCCCTCAAAAGTTGCTCAATATCTAGCGGGGGTAACCAGACATGAGAATACAGAATTACCATGGAGTAGGATAAGTGCTATACAATGGCATGCATGGGGTTCTTGGAAGCACAAGTTACTGGAGGGGAGGCAATCACAAAGGTTTCCCAAAAGAGATGACAGCTAAGCTGAGTTACCTTTGAAGGAAAAGTAATAATGAAAAGAGCCAACACTTATTGAGTGCTTACCAAGTATCAGGTTCTAATGTGAAGTAATATTAATTAACTCATTCAACTTTCAAAACAATCCTGACATATGGGTATTGCTATAATCCCCATTTTACAGTTGGAGAAATAGAGCACAGAAGGATTGGATAATCTACTCAAGGATGTAGCTGGCAAAAAATGAAGTAGCATTTGAACCTAGGCTGTGCGCTTAATCATTAAGCTAAGAGTAAGTTAAAAGTCTGCATGGCAGAGAAGACTGCACAGACTTTCAAATTTGAGAATCCAAGTTCTGCCACTTAGTAGCAATAATACCTTGAGCACACTTTTTTTTTTTTTTTGGTGAGGAAGATCGGCCCTGAGCTAACATCTGCCAATCCTCCTCTTGTTGCTGAGGAAGACTGGCCCTGGGCTAACATCCATGCCCATCTTCCTCCACTTTATATGGGATGCTGCCACAGCATGGCTTGCCAAGCAGTGCATCGGTGTGCGCCCGGGATCCGAACCCGCGAACCCCGGGCTGCCGCAGTGGAGCACGCGCACTTAACCGCTTGTGCCACCGGGGCAGCCCACCTTGAGCACACTTTAATCTCCACAAATTTTTACTACCTTGATTGCAACACTGATATTACCAGCTTACAAGGTTGTTGCAAACATTAAAGACAGCACATGTAAAATACCAGTCACACAGTAAGGATGGGGAGGAGAATGGTGTTGCCCTCCACATACTCTGCTGTTGCCCAAGGGCAAAAGTCAGGGGCAAGAACTCAGCCTCTTGCTGAGGAATGGTGTTGCTCCAGGTCCAAAGTGTGAATTGGGCCAAGCTTTTGAGGGTGGAGTTTTCTAAGTCATCCTAAAATGTGCTAGTCATAGTACAACACAGACATGGTTGTTCATTCACTCATCCGTTCATTCAACAAATATTTACTGATGTTGGGCACTGTGAGAAATGCCAGGGACACAGCAGCAAGCAAGACTGACACTGCTCATAGAAGTTGAAGTCTAATATAGGAGTCAGCTTATCATTAAACAAATAATTAAGTATAATTGTGTGGAGAACCCCCAAAAGAGAAAGTTAGGGCCTATGAAAATGTACAAACCAGTCAGAGTCAGACAAGGCTTACCTGAGGAAGAGATACTTGATCTGAGAAGTGGAAATGAAGTAAAAATAAGCCAACTGAGAAGAAGAATGTACAAATTCCACACAAAGGAACAATATCTGCAAAAAAATTATCATCAGCATTTGACACAGTTGATCACTCCCTCCTCCTTGAACTGCTTTCTTCATCTGGTTTTCAGCGGCTCGCATCACCGGCTGCTATTTCTCATATTTGTGGTCTTTCATTTATCCCCAGCTCTAAATATTGGAGTGTTCTAGTGCTCAGTCCTTGGACATTTCCGCCCCCTCTTTACACTCATCCTATTGGTGATCTCATCCCATCTCATGGTATTAAAGACCACCTACATGCTGATGACTCCAAATGAATCGCTCCAGTATATTTCTTTAAAATCCAGATTCACGGGGCCAGCCTGGTGGCGTAGCAATTATGTGCATGTGCTTGACGTTGGTGGCCCGGTGTTCACAGGTTCGGATCCCAGGCAAGCACCAATGCACCGCTTGTCAAGCCATGCTGTGGCATGTCCCATATAAAGTAGAGGAAGATGGGCCCGGATGTTAGCCCAGGGCCAATCTTCCTCAGCAAAAAGAGGAGGATTGGCATCAGATGTTAGCTCAGGGCTAATCTTCCTCACACACACAAAAAATCCAGATTCATGCTTCCAACTGCCTACTTGGCATCAGCATTTGAATGTCTGATTGGCATCTCAAAATACACATGTCCAAACTGAATTCTTTATCTCCCCCCTCCCACCCTCACCCCTAAAACTGCTTGTCCAATAATCTTCCCCATCTCCGTTAATGACAATTCTATCCTTTGATAGAAGGAAAAAAATCTTATGGTCATCCTTGATCCTCTTTTTGTCACATCTCATATCAAATCTATCAGCAAATCCTGTTGTTTCAACCTTCAGAACATATATAGAATCTGATCACTTCTCACCACTCCCACCATTATCACACTGGTCAAAGCTACCATCATCTCCCACCTTGATTTTTGCCATAGGCTCCTAACTTGTCTTCTGCTTCCATCCTTATCCCCACCACTCAATTTCCACACAAGGAGACAGAGTGAATTCTGTTACAGTGTAAGTCATATCATATCATTACTGGCTCAGAATAATCCAAAGCTTTCCCATCTCATTCACAGTAAAAGTCTATACAATGTTCTACAAGGTCCTACCCAGTACACCTCCTGCCAATGCTACCTGTTCCCTCCTTACCTCTGATTCATCTCCTACTTATTCTGCCCTTTATTTATTCAATTTCAGCTGTTCTCCTTGCTGATCCACTAACACACCAAAGCATCCTCCCCCCCTCAGGAGCTTTATCTTTATTATTCCCTTGGAGGGAGGGAGAAATGGAGAAATGAAAGGAGGGGGGGATGAAGGGAAGGTGGATAGGAGGGAGAGAGGAGGGAAGGAAAGAGGGAGCGAAGGAAGGGAGAAAGGGAAGGAAAACAGAAAGGAGGGAATGGAGGAAGGAGCAAAGGAAGGAAGGAGGGAAAAGGAAAGAAGGAAGGGAGGGAACAGTAAATAATCTCAAATTCATCAAATAAATCTGACCCAGATATATATTTTTTGAGTTTCCAGCATATAGAAGGTAATTAAAGTCATAACAGGGTTGAGATTTCCTGTGGGAAGTAGACGGAGCAGAGAAAAGGGCCCAAGACTTGGTTATACTGACAAAGAATAACTTACAAAGGCAACTGAAATGAAGCAGAGAGCCAGCAAGGGGGGGAAAATGAATGAAAGAAATGATGCTGCTGTGGAAGGCAAGGATAGAAGTTTCTAGGGAGTGACTAGTGTGGAAGGCAAGGCAATCAGTGCCTCAAGTAACTTAGGGCTACCAAGAGGGATGGGAACCTCCCACATCCAGAAGACCTCCTACCTACACATCCTGTCCCACCCCCAAACCACCAGAGGTATAACCTCTATTCACTGACAAACACATATAAATGGAAATTTAATCTGAGGAAATATATCATTTGATACAGATCCTCAATTACAAATATGAACAACCAAGATTCACTGAGTGAGTCAAACAAGCATACCATGGAGAGATCAACAAAACCATGGTTCTTTGGAATGATTAATAAAATGATGAAATATTAGCAACATTCATCAAGAAAAAGAGACAGAAGGAGTGACGTCAGCATCATGGCAGAGTGAGCTGTTCCCTTAGTCCCTCCCCCCTTAGAAACAACCAAATGGACATTCGTTAACCAATAGAGGATACCCACACAGCAGAATAGGACATCTGAGAGATCCATGCAACCATACATCTGAAGTTGGGGGTACTGAATCCCCAGGAAGCAGTGGAAGGAGGTGAGTGGACCTCCGCCCCCTCCCCAGTGGCAACGATCTAGGTCACGGGTTCTCACCCAGCAGCTGGCAAGCAACTCTAAGAAGAGGCAGGGGAACTGGCAGGCCTCCATATGAAGGCTTTCACTTTCAAAGCTGCATCCCAGCCCATGGTAATGCTCCACACTGAGGTGGTTCAGCCACTATGTGGGCACCCCCATGGAGCCCAGCAGCCCAGGTGGGCTGCCAGTGACTGGAGAGCAGGCTCACACATATGAAAGAAAGAGCCCCTTCCCCACACCCCTGCCTAGTGCACCAGCTGGGCTGGTCAGCCAGGGCAGTGGATCCACACTTGACTGCCTGCACCTGTGTGTGTGACCTGCCAGGCAATAGTGGCCGGCGGGCACACACAGATGAGCCCTATCAGCACAACTTCCAGCAGACAGGCACAACTTCCAGCAGATACAGCACTTTCAGAAAACACAGATCCTGCCCACCCTCACCCCCTCAAGTGATGACAGGTGGAATCTGTGACCAGATGCTATGTACCAGCAAAGGTCTACTTCATCAAACACAATGAAGAAATACATTAACACTGCAGATCAGAAGGAAAATGACAAGTCTCCAGAAACCAATCAAGAAGTCACAGAAATTTACAAGGTAAATGACAGAGAATTCAAAATAGTTATCATAAAGAAACTCAATGAGTAATAAGAAAACTCAGTAAGACAGTTTAATGAACTCAGGAATAACATTAAGGAGCAGAAGGAATTCTTCACAAAGGAGACTAAACTCTAAAAATAACAAAGACAAATGCTGTAGATGAAGAACACAATGAATGAGATTAAAAAACAATCTAGAAAACTTAGAAAAACAGAGCTGACATTATGGAGGACAGAATTAGTAATTTAGAAGACACAAATAGAGAAATACTTCAGGTAGAGGAGGAGAGAAAACTAAGACCTAAAGCAATGAATAAATTCTCCAAGAAATATCTGACTCAATTAGGAAATGCAACATAAGGGTTATAGGTATTCCAGAGGGAGAAAGGAACAGAGAGCTTGTTCAAAGAAATAATAGATGAGAACTTCCCAAAGCTGGGGAAGGAACCAGACTTAAAAATACATGAAGCCAATAGAACTCCTAATTACATCAATGCAAAAAGACCTTCTCCAAGGCATATACTAGTAAAACTAGCAAAAGTCTATGATGAAGAAAAAACTTCAAGCACAGCAAGGCATAAGAGAATAATCTACAAAGGAACTCCTATCAGGCTTTCAGTGGACGTCTCAGCAGAAACTTTATAGGCTAGGAGAGAGTGAAATGATATATTCAAAATACTGAAAGACAAAAACTTTCAGCCAGGAATACTCTATCCAGCAAAACTATCTTCCAGATACAATGGAGAAATAAAATCTTTCCCAGATAAACAAAAGCTGTGGGAGTTCATCCCATAAGACCCTGCTACAAGAAATGATCAAGACTGCTCTCATACCTGAAACAAAAAGGAAAATATTTATAAAGCCTTGAGCAAGGAGACAAGTATACAGACAAAATCAGAAAATTGCAGCTCTCTTTCAGAACAGGTTAGCAAACACTTAACTATAACATTAAAGATAAAGGAAAAGAAAGCATCAAAATAACTATAAACACTTCATTTTAACCACAAAATCACAAATAGAAAATGGAATAAGTTGTGACAACAATAACTTAGATGTGGAAGAGGAAAAGAATGGAAACTGCTTAGGCTAACGGAGATAAGAAGCTATCAGAAAATGGACTATCTCACCTACAAGTTCTTTTAGACAAACTTCATGGCAGCCACTAAACAAAAAATCAGAGCAGAGCCACTTCAAAACTACAGAGAAAAGTGAGAAGAACATCACAGAAATCCACCAAACTGAAATGGCAGTCAGAAAGACAAGGGAAGAGAAACAAGGAAATATAGAACAACCGGAAAACAAGAGATAAAATGCTAGTACTAAGCCCTCATATAGTAATAATCACTCTAAATGTAAATGGATTAAATTCTCCAATCTAAAGACACAGAGTGGCAGGATGGATTAAAAAACAAGACCCAACCATATGCTGCCTCCAGGAAACACATCTCAGCTCTAAAGACAAACACAGGCTCAGAGTGAAGGGATGGAAGATGATACTCCAAGCAAATGGCAAGCAAAAGAGAGTGGGTGTTGCCATACTTATATCAGACAAAGCAGACTTCAAGATAAAAAAGACAATGAGAGACAAAGAGAGGCAGTATACAATGATAAAAGGGACATTCAACCAAGACGACATAATATTTATGAATATATATGCACCTAACAGGGGAGCACCAAAGTACATCAAGTAACTATTAACAGATCTAAAGGGAGAAATTAACAGCAACACAATAATAGTAGGGTATCTCAACACCCCACTTACATCAATGGATAGATAATCCAGACAGAAAGTCAACAAGGTAATAGTGGAACCAAACAAAAAACTAGACCAGATGGACTTAATAGATATATATATAGAACATGCCATCCAAAAACAGCAGAATATACATTCTTATCAAATGCACATGGAACATTCTCAAAGATAGACCATATGTTGGGAAACAAGGGAAGCCTTAATAAATTTAAGATTGAAATCCTATCAAGCATCTTTTCTGACCATAATGTTATGAAACTAGAAATTAACTACAAGAAAAAAGCTAGGATAAAGTCACAAATATGTGGAGACTAAACAACAAGCTACTGAACAACCATTGGGTCAATAAAGAAATCAAAGGAGATATTAAAAACCATCTGGAGACAAATGAAAATGAAAATACATACTACCAACACTTATGGGATGCAGCAAAAGTGGTACAAGGGGGAAATTCATAGCAAAAGGGGGTACCTCAACAAACAAGAAAAATCTCAAATAAGAAATCTTAAACTACACCTCATAGAACTATAAAAAGAAAAACAAACAAAGCCCAAAGTCAGAAGGAGGGAAATAACAAAAATTAGAGCAGAAATAAATGAAGTAGAAACCAAGAAAACAGTAGAAAGCATCAATGAAACTAAGAGCTGGTTCTTTGAGAAAATAAACAAAATTGACAAACCCTTAGCCAGACTCACTAAGAAAAAGGAAAGAAGTCTCCAATAAATAAAATTAGAAACGAAAGAGAAGCAATTACAAAGGATACCACAGAAATACAAAGGATTATAAGAGAATACTATGGAAAACTCTATGCTAACAAATTGGATAACCTAGAAGAAATAGATAAATTCTTAGACTCACACCACCTCCCAAAACTGAATCAAGAACAAATAGAGAATCTGAACAGACCAACTACAAGTAAAGAGATTGAAACAGTAATCAAAAACCTCCCCAGAAACAAAAGTCCAGGACCAGATGCCTTCTCTGGAGAAAGCTACCAAATATTCAAAGAGGATTTAATACCTATCCTTCTCAAACTGTTCCAAAAAACTGAACACTTCCTAACTCATTCTATGAGGCCAACATCAACTTGATCCCCAAACCAAACAAGGGCAACACAAAGAAGGAAAATTACAGGCTACTATCGCTGATGAAGATAGATGCAAAAATCCTCAACAAAATACTGGCAAACTGAATACAGCAATACATTAAAAGGATCATACACCATGATCATATGGGATTTAGACCAGGGACACAGGGATGGTTCAACATCTGCTAATCAATGTGATACACCACATTAACAAAACGAGGAATAAAAATCAATAGATGCAGAGAAAGCATTTGACAAGCTCCAACATCCATTTATGTTAAAATCTCTCAATAAAATGGGTATAGAAGGAAAATACCTTAAAATAGTAAAGGCCATATATGACAAACCCACAGCCAACACCATACTCAACAGGGAAAACCTGAAAGCCATTCTTCTGAGAACAGGAACACGACAAGGGTGCCCACTCTTGCCACTCTTATTCAACATAGTACTGGAGGTTTTGGCCAGAGCAATTAGGTAAGAAAAAAAAATAAAAGGAATCCAGGGGCGGGCCCATTGGTGCAGCAGTTAAGTGTGCGTGCTCCACTGCGGCGGCCCAGGGTTCGCAGTTTCAGATCCCAGGTGTGCACCGACACACTGCTTGTTAAGCCATGCTGTGGCAGCATCCCATATAATGTAGAGGAAGATGGGCATGGATGTTAGCCCAGGGCCAATCTTCCTCAAGAAAAAAGGGGAGGATTGGCATTGGATGTTAGCTCAGGCCTAGTCCTCCTCACGAAAAACAAAAACAAAAACAACAAAAAAAGAGGAATCCAAATAGGCAACAAAGAAGTGAAACTCTTGCTGTTTGTAGATGACATGATTTTATATATAGAAAATCCTAAAGAATCCATCAGAAAACTATAGGAAATAACCAACAATGACAGCAAAGTTGCAGGGTACAAAATCAACTTTAAAAAATCAGTTGCATTTCTATACTCTGATAAGGAAGTAACAGAAAGAGAACTCAAGAATTCAATCCCATTTACAATCACAACACAAAGAATAAAATATCTAGGAATAAATTTTACCAAGGAGGTGAAAGACCTATACAATGAAAACTAGAAGACATTAGTGAAAGAAATCGATGATGACATAAAGAAATGGAATGATATTCCATGCACAGGAATTGGAAGAATAAACAGTTAAAAAGTCCATCCTACCTAAAGCAATCTACAGATTCAATGCAATCCGAATCAGAATCCCAATGACATTCTTCATGGAGATAGAACAAAGAATCCTAAAACTCATATGGGGCAACAAAAGACCACAAATAGCTGAAGCAATCCTGAGAAAAAAGAGCAAAGCAGGAGGCCTCACAATCCCTGACTTCAAAATATACTACAGAGAACAGAAATCAAGATGGTGGCGTAAGCAGACTCTGAACTCACCTCCTCCCATGGACACAGCCAATTTACAACTACTCATGGAAAAATTACACCTGAGAGAGAACTGAAAACTGGATAAGAGGAACTCCAGCAACAAACGACAACCTAATGGAGTGGAAGAGGCAGAAATTCCCCTTGGAGAGAAATGCCACCTTCACCAGCCGCAGTGCTTCACAGCTGCCTGGGAGCAGCCCAAAGGTATGCAGCCATCCCCAGAGGAGTGGGGGGCCTGAGCCAGGGAGCGCTCCCACTGTAGGCATTTTTTGGACCCAACACAATTGAGACGAGTGGCATAATATCTTTATTTGCTTGCTACTAAAACATTGGGGAGTACCCCCAGAAAAGCCTGTTCACAAAGAAATTAAACTGGCTCTTAAAGGGCCCATGCACAAATTCACCCATTTCAGAAAGTGACCTAAAATCACCAGAAAGAAAGGTACACAGGCCTTTGGGGAAAAGAGACTCACCTGATAGGCTCTGAGTGCATCTCAGTGAGAGGTGAGACCTCTCCAGGGACTGGGACCTTGGCAGCTGCCATTGTTGTGGCCTGGTGTGGGTGTGCTGACACAGACACTGGCAGATGCCATTGGAGTTCTCCCTGGGGCCTGCTAGCCCAAGGTCTGCACCACCCACTAGAGCACCGATTTAATCCAGCTCAGCCAGGGCAGGCAGCCCACCCTAGGGACAGGCCCCACCCAACAACAAGCCCTCAGGCAACCTGTGGGCCTGCATAGATTGGTGACTGGATTCTCTGCAGCCTGGCGACTGAGCCCACTTCAGTGGGGCAGGGCACGCACAAGGAGTGGGTGGAGAGTGGGGGGCAGTGGTGGACTGTGTGGGGCTCCTGTTGTGGAGAGACTGGGTCCACTTCAGGAGGTCGGGGTGTACACACAGGGCAGGACATTGTGGACTGTGCATGTGGACCTGTGGGTGGCAGGGCTTGTCAGCTGCAGAAGACTTGTTCTTCTCAAAGACCCACATAGGGGGTTTGCTCCACCTTCCAATGCCTGAAACAATTGGGTGCTCCCATGCCTGAGGCCAGCCCCACCCAGCTGCAATCCTCAGAGAGGTGACAAGAGACCTAAAGGCTGGAGGCTTATAGCATTTATAAGCCCCTGAGCCTAACAACCACACTGAGGGCCTATTCACTTAAAAGAAATACTGAAACACAAATGTGGTATTAGAACTTGCAGCCAACTGTGCTGGGGCTCCCCACACCCAATAAAGAGACTGAAGGGCCCATAAAAACTACAAGCAGCTGAGAATTAAAACAGCTGGCCAGGAGCATAACTCAGCCTCCCTCAGCACCTACAGGGAAAGCAAACACACCACAACAGAAGGACACACATAGCCCACATAGGGGTCTCTCCTGGAACATTGAGAACTGAAGGAAGCACACTACAGGCCTCCTAAGGCATCACTTATATAAGGTCACCTATCCAAGAGCAGGAGACGTAGCTGACCTACCTAATACATAGACACAAACACAGGGAAAGAGGCAAAATGAGGAGGCAAAGGAATACATTCCAAGTAAGGGAATAGGACAAAACCCCAGAAAAGGAACTAAGTGAAACAGAAATGAGCAACCTACCTGACAGAGAGTTCAAACAAAAAGTGTTAAGGATGCTCACTGATCTGGGGAGAAGAATAGATGAACTCAGTGAGAATGTCAACAAAGAAATGGAAGATATAAAAAAGAACCAATCAGAAATGAAGAATACAATACTGGAAATGAAAAATTCACTAGAGGAACTCAAAAGCAGAGTAGAGGATACAGAACGGATCTGCGAGCTGGACAACAGACTAGAGGAAATTACCCAAGCTGAACAGGTAAAAGAAAAAAGAATTAAAAAGAGTGAGGACAGTCTAAGGGACCTCTGGGACAACATCAAGCGCACTAACATCCGTGTTATAGGTGTCCCAGATGGAGAAGAAGGAGACAAAGGGGCAGAGAATCTATTTCAAGAAATAATAGATGAAAATGTCCCTAACCTAAGGAAGGAAACAGACATCCAGGTACAGGAAGCACAGAGAGCCCCAAACAAGATAAACCCAAAGAGGCCCACACCAAGACACATCATAATCAAAATGTCCAGAATTAAAGATAAAGAGACAATCCTAAAAGCTGCAAGAGAAAGACAAGTTGCATACAAAGGAAACCCCATAAGGATATCAGCTGACTTCTCAGCAGAAACCTTACAGGCTAGAAGAGAGTGGCACAATATATTTAAAGTGCTAAAAGGAAAAAACTTACAGCCAATAATACTCTACCCAGCAAGGTTATCATTCAAAATGGAAGGAGAAGTCAAAAGTTTCCCAGAACGCAAAAATTAAAGGAGTTTGTCACCAAGAAACCAGTGCTACAAGAAATGATAAAGGAACTGATTTAAGGGGAAAAGAGAAGACCACAAGTAGGAAAAATTATCTATTTCCATGATAAGAGGGTAATGGATACAAATGCACAAAGAAGAGGTTAGATATGATATCAAAAACATAAAAGGAGGGAAGAGGGGAGTTAAAGAGGAGAGCTTTCAGACAGAGGTCAAGGCCAATTCTGTATAGAAGGAAAAAGGAATCGAGAAAGACTACTAAAACACTGAGAAAAAAAGTTAAAAAATGGCAGTAAGTGCATACTTATCAATAGCTACTTTAAACGTCAATGGACTAAATGCTCCAATTAAAAGGCATAGGGTGGCTGATTGGATAAAAAAACAAGACTCGTATATACGCTGCATAAAAGAGACACACTTCAGACCTAAAGACACTCACACACTAAAAGTGAAGGGATGGAAAAAGATACTCCACGCAAATGGCAATGAAAAGAAAGCTGGGGTAGCAATACTCATTTCAGAAAAAATAGACTTTAAAACAAAAACTTTAAAAAGAGACAAAGAAGGGCATTACATACTGATCAAGGGAACAATCCAACAAGAGGATATAACACTTGTAAATATATATGCACCCAATGTAGGAGCACCTAAATATATAAAGCAATTATTAATAGACATAAAAAGAGAAATAGACAGTAACACAATAATAGTAGGGGACTTTAACACTCCACTTACACCAACGGATAGATCATCCCAACAAAGACCAATAAGGAAACATTGGCCTTAAATGACACACTAGAACAGATGGACCTAGCAGATATATACAGAGCATTCCATCCAAAAACCAAAGAATACACATTCTTTTCAAAAGCACGTGGAACATTCTCCAGGATTGATCACATATTAGGCCACAAAACAAGCCTCCGTAAATTAAAGAAGATTGAAATAATACCAAGCATCATCTGACCACAACAGTATGAAACTAGAAATCAACTATAGGAAGAAAATTAGAAAAGCGACAAATACATGGAGATTAACCAAAATGCTACTGAACAATGATTGAGTCAACGAGGAAATCAAAGGAGAAATCAAAAAATACCTGGAGACAAATGAAAATGAAAATATGACATGCCAGAATTTATGGGATACAGCAAAAGCAGTTCTAAGAGGGAAGTTTGTAGCAATACAGGCCTATCTTAACAAACTTGAAAACTCTCAAATAAACAATCTAACAATGCACCTAAAGGAACTGGAAAAAGAAGAACAAACAACGCCCAAAATCAGTAGAAGGTAAATAATAAAAATGAGAGCAGAAATAAATGAAATAGAGACTAAAAAAAACAGAAAAAATTAATAAAACCAAGAGCTGGTTCTTTGAAAAGAAAAACAAAATTGACAAACCTTTAGCTAGACTCACCAAGAAAAAAAGAGAGAAGGCACAAATAAAATCAGAAATGAAAGAGGAGAAATTACAACGGACACCTCAGAAATACAAAAGGTTATAAGAGAATACTATGAAAAGCTATATGCCAACAAATTTGCCAATCTGGAAGAAATGGATAAATTCTTAGAATCATACAACCTTCCAAAACTGGATCAAGAAGAAATAGAGAATTTCAATAGACCAATCACCAGTAAGTAGATCGAAACAGTAATCAAAAACCTCCCCAAAAATGTAAGTCCAGGACCAGACGGCTTCCCTGCTGAATTCTACCAAACATTCGAAGAAGACTTAATACCTATCCTTCTCAAACTCTTCCAAAAAATTGAGGAGGGGGGAAGCTCCCTAACTCACTCTATGAAGCCGACATTACCCTGATACCAAAACCAGACAAGGACAACACAAAAAAAGAAAATTACAGGCCAATATCACTGGTGAACATTGATGCAGAAATCCTCAACAAAATACTAGCAAATCTGATACAACAATACACTAAAAAAATTATACACCATGATCATGTGGGATTTATTCCAAGTATGCAGGGATCGTTCAACATTTGCAAATCAATCAACGTAATACACCACATTAATAAAATGAAGAATAAAAATCACATGATCATCTCAATAGATGCAGAGAAAGCATTTGACAAGCTACAGCATCCATTTATGATAAAAACTCTGAATAAAATGGGTATAGAAGGAAAGTACCTCAACATAATAAAGGCCATATATGACAAACCCACAGCTAATATCATCCTCAATGGTGAAAAACTGAAAGCTTTCCCTCTAAGAACAGGAACCAGACAAGGATGCCCACTCTCACCACTCCTATTTAACATAGGACTGGAAGTCCTAGCCAGAGTAATCAGCCAAGAAAAAGAAATAAAAGGAATCCAAATTGGAAAGGAAGAAGTGAAACTCTCACTGTTTGCAGATGACATGATTTTATATCTAGAAAACCCTAAAGAATCCACCAGAAAACTTTTAGAAGTAATAAATGAATATGGTAAAGTTGCAGGATACAAAATCAACATACAAAAATCAGTTGCATTTCTATACACTAACAATGAAGTAGCAGAAAGAGAAATTAAGAAGACAATCCTATTTCCAATTGCAACAAAAAGAATAAAATACCTAGGAATAAACTTAACCAGCGAGGTGAAAGATAGGTACACAGAAAACAGTAAAACATTGCTGAAAGAAATTGAAGAAGACACAAAGAAATGGAAAGATATTCCATGCTCTTGGATTGGAAGAATTAACATAGTTAAGATGTCCATACTTCTTAAAGCAATCTATAGATTCAATGCAATCCCTATCAAAGTTCCAACAACATTTTTCACAGACGTAGAACAAAGAATCCTAAAATTTATATGGAACAACAAAAGATCCCTAATAGCTAAAAGAATCCTGAGAATAAAGAACAAAGTTGGAGGTATCACACTCCTTGATTTCAAAATATACCACAAAGCTATAGTAACCAAAACAGCATGGTATTGGCACAAAAACAGACACACAGATCAATGGAATAGAATCGAAAGCCCAGAAATAAACCCACACATCTATGGACAGGTAATCTTTGACAAAGGAGCCAAGAACATACAATGGAGAAAAGAAAGTCTCTTCAACAAATGGTGTTGGGAAAACTGGACAGCCACGTGCAAAAAAATGAAAGTAGACCCTTACCTTACACCATACACAAAAATTTACTCCAAATGGATTAAACACTTGAATGTAAGACCTGAAACTATGAAACTTCTAGATGAAAACATAGGCAGTACGCACTTCGACATCGGTCTTAGCAACATATTTTCAAGCACCATGTCTGCCCAGGCAAGAGAAACAATAGAAAAAATAAACAAATGGGACTACGTCAAACTAAAAAGCTTCTGCACAGCAAAGGAAACCATCAACAAAATGAAAAGACCACCTAACAAATGGGAGAAGATATTTGCAAACCATACATCTGATAAGGGCTTAATCTCCAAAATATATAAATAACTCATGCATCTCAACAACAAAAAAACTACCAACCCAATTAAAAAATGGGCAAAAGACCTGAACAGACCTTTCTCCAAAGAAGATATACAGATGGCCAACAGGCACATGAAAAGACGTTCAACATCATTAACTATCAGGGAAATGCAAATCAAAACTACAATGAGATATCACCTCACGCCTGTCAGTATGGCTATAATTAACAAGACAGGAAAGAACATGTGTTGGAGAGGATGTGGAGAGAAGGGAACTCTCATACACTGCTGGTGGGAGTGCAAACTGGTGCAGCCACTATGGAAAACAGTATGGAGATTCCTCAAAAAATTAAGGATAGAACTACCATATGATCCAGCTATTCCACTGCTGGGTATTTATCCAAAGTACTTGAAAACACCAATGCATAAAGATACATCCACCTGTGTGTTCATTGCAGCGTTATTCACAATAGCCAAGACTTGGAAGCAACCTAAGTGCCCCTCAAGGGTCGAATGGATAAAGAAGCTGTGGTATATATACACAATGGAATACTACTCAGCCATAAGAAACGATGAAATCCAGCTATTTGTGACAACACGGATGGACATTGAGGGTATTATGCAAAGTGAAATAAGTCAGAGGGAGAAGGTCAAATACCGTATGATCTCTCTCATTAAGTAGTAGATAATAACAACAACAAACAAACACATAGAGACAGAGATTGGATTTGTGGTTACCAGAAGGGAAGAGGGGAGGGAGGAGGGTGAAAGGGATAATTCAGCACATGAGTGTGGTGATGGGTTGTAATTAGTATTTGGGTGATGAACATGATGTAATCTATACAGAAATAGAAGTATCATGATGTACACCTGAAATTTATACAATATTATAAGCCAATGTTACTGCAATAAACAAAAAATTAAAAAAAGAAAGGCCAGCTTGCAAGGTTGACCCTTCGCTAGTGTCTAAGAAAGTTGATTTCCGGAGAATTCCCACCATTCTCTAATTGATAATGGTGGCTCATTGTGCCTAGGTTGTTTGCAGACTACATTGTTTATACTGAATACCTGCTTTCCTTCAGGGAATGTGGAATTTTGGAACATATTAGATAGATGGTACCTACATGACAAACCTCCCCAAAAGACCTGGGCACCAAGTCTCTAGTGGATTTCCTTGGGCAGAAGTGTCACATACATGTTGCTGCGTTTTCATTGTTGAGAGAAGAGTGCCCTCTGGTGACCCCTCATGGGAAGAAGAGAGTATAAGAAAGCCTGACATGGATTCCTCCAGACTCATGTCTTTTTCCCTTATATCTGACTGTATATCCTTACTATGTCACTGTAATAAATCCTGTGAGTCCTTTAAGCAAATCTCTAAACATGGGTGTGGTCATGGGAACCCCCAACACAGCCACATTATCACATATCTTATGAATATATTAGCACTTAAATAATTTTTCTTACTTTAAAACAGGAGAGGAAATATATGGCATAATATTGAGGAAGTGTGAAATTGAGAGGGGATATTCTTATACTGCTAGCACTGAACCATTTGAACTATATCGGACACTGGACTGTATCTGGGCACTGAAATATTGTCATTATCTGCCCTGTGCACACTGTCTAATCTTTTCTAGTCAATACTGTCAGACAAACTAGTAGGATATGGTTTGAGATGGGAAAATAGAATGGGGGTGCTTTCTAACAAAACTTAACTTGGGACAAACCTAGCTGAAGTGAATACCCCATGGTGTTCTAGCATCTTCTGAAAACAGCACTGAGAGGGCATTCAACATAAAAGGCTCTGAGGGCCTGAACTCCCATCACCTCAGTTTTAGTGTACTTTCAGTAGTAACGAGAATTAAAATATGGAAAAAGGAGCTTCAAAGAAGCAGGCAGGACTCCACCAATATTCTCCTGAGCACCTCCCTATAGGGGCAACATCCCTAGGATCCAGAAACTCAACTGTTTAATACAATGGATAAGTAGGAGTAAGTCCTGAGCTACAAATGGTTCTGGGAGACACAATGGGGTAAAAAAAAATGGAGTTCAGAGGAGACTTCAAGTAGACCAAGAATCTATTTTCTTCTCTAGATCTGAGGAGAAATGTTTTGGGTAGGAGGGGCAAAGAAATCACTAACGGTTCTAAAGAGAGCCATCTTCCTCCTAGTCTGTTATATAGAGTTGGACACACTCTCTCTTTGGGAGTTGGCTTTTGGCCCTTGGATGGTACAAAGAAAGGTGGAGTTCTGGAAAATGACAACTGAAGTGTGACTACGGCTAAACCTTTAAAAGAAAAATGTAAAAAATTCACTGCAATGATATGAAGTCTGCAACCTGCTTCTAAATAACTGGAAGGAAGTGGGGGAAGAAGAGATAAAACATGATTGGCCATCTTTGATAATTGCTGAAATAGGGTAATGGGTACATGAGGGCTTCATTTTCAATAATTCTACTTTTGTATGTTTTTAAATTTTCATAACTTTCTATAAGGTAAAGTTTAGTTTGTTTGTTCATTTGTTTTAAGATTCAAGAGAGTCTTTGAGCTTTCTACATTGTCCAGTCTAGCTCACCAGGATAGGATAGCATATGAGATTCAAGGCAGCACCTCTAGCCAGAAAAAAACGAATCGTCATCAGCTGGGGTGCCTCAGAATCCAAACACAGCAGTAAGCTAACGAATATTCTGGAGGTTGGCCAATGAAAATAGAACCCCTAACAACTACATTTAAGCCAAAATCTGTTTCTTTTCCTATATTCCTATAGCTTTGGTTAACAATCAACATCAAGTTGATCCTAGGCATGAAGCCTCAGAATCATCCTTAATTCCAATCTCTCCAAAGCCAACTACCAAATTTAGGCAGTCCTAACTCTGAAATATCTCTTGAATCTGTCTCCTCTCTATCTATGGCCACAGAATTAATTCAGGCTTTCCATAATCGAACCTCCTTGACTCCAAACGTTACATTTCCCTAAGCATCCTCTACATTGTTATTGGTTATTTTCCTAAAACACAAAACTAAGTACATTACTTCCTTGCAACTATTTTTAAACATTTAGGGGGTCTCTACTGCCATCACCAATAATTCTCAGCTACTCAGTGATGAGTGTCTAGAAGATGAAGGAGAGGATATCTCAGTATACTTCAAGAGACCGTGTATTTGAAAAAGAATATTAAAAAATTACCACTGTTTTGGTTTGTCTTTAGTGATGACAGCTATTGTTTTAATGCTTCAAATAATTTTTAACATAGCTGGAAACCTGTTAGGTTTATGAGAGTGGTAATGGATTATGGGTTTGAAATAGCAAATAAACATTGGACTATAGGATTAACCACAAACTCCTTTGTAGAGTATACAAAATCCTTCTCAATCTGAGCTTAATCCATCTTCTAAGTCTTTTATTTCATTACTCTTCCCCTCCACAAACACACAGAGTAAACCTCCAGAGTATTTTCTGGCTTCTTTTTTTGTTTTTTTCAGGTATATTGAGATATAATTGATATACAAAAAACTGCAGATATTTAATGTATACAATTTGATGAGTTTGAACATACAGGTACACCTGTGATACCACCACCACAATAAAGGCAATAAACATATCCATCACCTCCAAAAGATTCCTTATGTTCCTTTGGTTTTCGGGTGTTTTGTGTGCTAACAGCACTCAAAATGAGATCTACCCTCTTACCCAGTTTTTAAGCGCACAACAGCATACTGTTAGCTATAGGCACTATGTTGTGCAGCAGATCTCTAAAACTTATTCATCTTGTGTAAGTGTAACTTCATATCCATTTAACAACTCCCTATTCCCCCCTTCCTCCATCCTCTAGCAACCACCATAATATTTTCTGCACCTATAAGTTTGACTATATTAGATATGTCATATAAGTGGAATCCTACTGTATTCCTCCCTCTGTAACTGACTTATTTCAACTAGCATAGTATCTTCCAGGTCCATCCATGAGGCCACAAATGGTACAATTTCCTTCCCTGTTTAAGGCTGAATAATATTCCACTGTATATACCACAGTTTCTTTATCAATTCATCTGCTGATGGACATTTGGGTTGTTTCCATGCCTTGGCTATTGTGAATAATGCTGCAATAAACATGGGAGTGCAGATAGCTCAGAGTTCAAACAATATTACAAAGCTGTAGTAACCCAAACAGTATGGTATTGGCATAAAAACAATACATGAAACATAGATCAATGGAACAGAACAGAGAGCCCAGAAGTGAACCCACACATACATGATCAATTAACTGACGGCAAAAGGCGTAGAATGTACAATAGGGAAAAAAAAAGTCTCTTCAATAAATGGTGTTTGGAAAACTGGACAGCCATATGCAAAAGAATGAAACTGGATCACTATCTTACACCATACACAAAAATTAACTCAAAATGGATTAAAGACTTCAACGTAAGATCTGAAACCATAAAACTCCTAGGAGAAAATGTAAGCAGTAAGCTCCTTGACATGAGTCTTAGAGATGATTTTTTGAATTTGACACCAAAAGCAAATGCATCAAAAAAGCAAAAATGAACAAGTAGGACTACATCAAACTAAAAAGCTTCTGCATAGCAAAGGAAGCCAGCAACAAAATTAAAAGGCAACCTACAGAATGGGAGAAAATATTTACAAATCAAATATCTGATAAGGGATTAACATCCAAAATATATAAAGAAGTCATACAACTCAATAGCAAAAAAACAAACCACCTGATTAAAAATTCAGCAGAGGAACTGAATAAACATTTTTCCAAAGAAGACATACAAGCGCCCAACAGGTACATGAAAAGGTGTTCCACATCACTAATCATCAAGGAAATGCAAATCGAAACCACAATGAGATATCACTTCACACCTGTTAGATTGGCTATCGTCAAAAAGACAAGAGATAAGTGTTGGCAAGGATGTGGAGAAAAAGGAACCCTTTTGCAGTTGGTGGGAATGTAAATTGGTACAACCACTACGGAAAACAGTATGGATGTTCCTCAAAAAATTAAAAATAGAACTACCATACGATCCAGAAATCCCACGGCAGGATATATATCCAAAGGAAATTAAAACAAGATCTCAAAGAGATATCTGCATTCCCATGTTCACTGCAACATTATTCACAATAGTCAAGATACAGGAACAACCCACATGTCCATCAACAGATGAGTAGATAAAAGAACATGTGATACACACACACACAGGAATATTATTCAGCCATGAGACATAAAGAAATCCTGCTATTTGTGAAAAAAAATGGATAAACCTGGAGGACATTAGGCTAAGTGAAATTTATCAGACAGAAAAAGACAAATACTGCATGATATCACTTATATGTGGAATCTACAACAGCCAAACTGACACAGAGAGTAGAGTAGTGGTTACCATTGGCTGGAGGGGGTTGGGGAAATGGGAGATGCTGGTCAGAGGGTACAAAGTTCCAGTTATAAGATAAATAAGTTCTGGGAATCGAAGGTACAGCTTGGTGATTATAGTTAATACTACTGTATTATATACTTGAAAGTTGCTAAGAGAATAAATCTTAAACGATCTCACCACAAAAAAGAAATGGTAATTATGTGACGTAATGGAGGTGTCAGCTAATGCTATGGTAGTAATTATTTTGCAGTATATAAGTGTATCAAATCAACATGTTGAACATCTTAAACTTACACAATGTTGTATGCCAATTATATCTCAATAAAGCTGGAAACAAAAGTTTATCCCTAAGTAATTATTTTTTGATGCTATTATAAATGAGATTGTTCTCTTAAAACCCTTTTCAGATAGTTCTTTGTTAGTATATAGAAATGCAAGTGATTCTTGAGTGTTGATTTTGTATGCTGCAACTTGACTGAATTCGTTGATTAGTTCTAAGTTTTTTAGTGGAGTCATTAGGGTTCACTATATATAAAACCGTATATCATCCACAAAAAGACAATTTTACTTCTTCTTTTCCCATCTGGATGCCTTTTATTTCTTTTTCTTGCCTAATTTCTCTGGCTAGGACTTCTAGTACTATGTTGAAGAGAAGTGTGCAGAGTGGGTATCCTTGTCTTGTTCCTGATCTCAGAGGACAAGCTTTGATTTTCACCATTGAGTATGATCTTAGCTGTGGGTTTGTCATAGATGGCCTTAACTATGTTGAGGTACATTCCTTTTATACCTAGTTTTTTTAGCGTTTTTATCATAAAAGTGTGTTGAACTTTGTTCAAATGTTTTTTCTGCATTTACTGAGATGATCATGAGATTTTTATCCTTTGTTCTGATAATGTAGTGTATTATATTGACTAATTTTAGTATGTTGAACCATCCTTGCATCCCAAGGATAATTCACACTTGATTATGATGTATGATCCTCTTAATGTGCTCTTGGATTCAGTGTGCTGGGATTTCATTGAGGATTTTTACATCTATGTTCATCAGAAATATTGAACTGTAGGTTTCTTTTCTTGTAGTGTCTGTCTGTCTTTAGTATCAGAGTAATGCTGGCCTCATTGAGTGAATTTAGAAGTGTTTTCTCCTCTTCAATTTTTCGGAAGATTTTGAGAAGGATTGGCGTTAATTCTTTTTAAATGTTTGGTAGAATTCACCTGTGAAGTCATGTGGTCCTGGATTTTCCTTTGTTGGGAGGTTTATGATTCAATCCCCTTACTCGTTACTGGTGTGTTCAGATTTTCTATTTCTTTATGACTCAGTCTTTGTAGGTTAGTATGTTTCTAGGAATTTCTGATAGGTTATCCAATTTGTTGGCATATAATTGTTTATAGTAGTCTCTTATGATCCTTTTATTTCTGTGGCATCAGTTGTAATGTCTCCTCTTTCATTTCTTATTTATTTGAGTCTTCTCTTTTTGTTGGTCAGTCTAGCTAAAAGTTTGTCAACTTTATGTTTAAAACACCAACTCTTAGTTTCATTGATTTTTTTTCTATTGTTTTTCTAGTCTCCATTTCATCTATTTTTGCTCTAATCTTTATTATTTCTTTCCTTCTGCTAACTTATATGTTGAAATTGAACAACACACTCCTGAACAACCAAATGGGTCAAAGAAGAAATCAAAAGGGAAATCAGAAATTATCTGGAGAAATGAAAATAAAAACACAACATACCAAAACATATGGGATGCAGCAAAAGCAGTACTAAGAGAGAAGTTTATAGCAATAAATGCCTACATTAAAAAGGAGGAAGGATCGCAAATAAACAATCTATAACTTTACACCTCAAGGAACTAGAAAAAGAACAAACTAACGATATTCTGGTTTCTCAGTATTTGTTCCTTAATACTCTTTCATGTTTCTGGTTTTGCATGTTGTATTCCCACTTTCTAGATCAGCACTGTCCAAAAGAAATAGAACGTGAGCCAGAAATGCAAGCTATATATGTAATTTAAAATTTTCCCGTAGTCACATTTTCAAAAAGACACAGATGGGGGCCGGCCCAGTGGCGCAAGCGGTTAAGTGCACGCACTCCGCTGCAGCGGCCTGGGATTCGCTGGTTCGGATCCCAGGCGTGCATCGACGCATCGCTTGGCAAGCCATGCTGTGGCGGCGTCCCATATAAAGTGGAGGAAGATGGGCATGGATGTTAGCCCACGGCCAGTCTTCCTCAGCAAAAAGAGGAGCTTAGGGCGGATCTTCCTCACACACACACAAAAAAAAGACAAATTAATTTTATATTTTTTAACCAAATATATCTAAAATATTATCATTTCAACATATAATCAATCTTTTTAAATTACTGAGATATTTTATATTTTTTTGTATTAAGTCTTTGAACTCAGCATGTATTTTATACTTATATCACAACTCTATTCGAACTAGCTGTGTTTCAAATGCTCAACAGTCACATATGCCTAATGGCTACTGTACCGTGCAGGTCTAGATTTTCTTCCCCAAGCCTCTCTAGTAAATGCTATGTACTCACTGAATGAATGTTCAACCACACCTAACCTCTTACACTCTGTAGCAGTTACTCATCACCTCACCCTACACACAGCTATAATTCATTTATTTATTTATTCAACAGACACTGTTTCATCTTCAAGTGCAATTCATGAGATTTCTCTAAACTGGCTTTCCTGTTCTGAGTTCCAACAGTGTTCTCTGCTCCCTGCACCACCACATTACCATTCCAATAGCACGTATCTCTCATACACTGGAGTCAGGGCAGGGGGAAGGGCAGGAGTATTCTAAAGTGATCTCATGGTGTGAAAAATCTCATTTAATCTAAAATTACCCTTGAAAATCTCTTAAATAGGCCTCCCACAAGAAAAACAGTACATATGACCTTGTCTGTACACAGCCCTGTGAAGTCTCATAAGAACTGAGAATAACCACAAGAATAACGTGTTTACGTATCCCATCTCATACCCACTTCACTTCAAGAGCTCATTTAGTAGAATGGCAGGTGAATTTGCTAGTGCTGCTGGAACCCCCCGAAATAACATACAGTAGTCCATTCTTATCCATATGTGATACATTCCAAGACACCCAGTAGAGGCCTAAAACCACAAATAGTACGAAACCCTATATATATACACACTATGCTTTTTCCTATGCATACATACTTATGATAAGGTTTAATTTATACATTAGGCACAGTGAGAGATTAACAACAATAACTAATAAAAAGTAGAACAATTATAACAATAGACTGTAATAAAAGTTACATGAATGTGGTCTCTCTCAAAATATCTTATTGTACCGTACTTACCCTTTGTCTTCTTGTGATGATGTGAGATAAAATGCCTACATGATGACGTGAAGTGAGGTGAATGATGCAAGCATTGTGACGTAGCATTGGGCTACTATCAACCTTCTGACTGTATGTCAGATCCCCCGGTTGACTGAGAGGAACTGAAACCATGGAGAGTGAAACCATGGATAAGGGAGGACTACTGTGATAGCATTCATATAACTCAAACACCTATATGATGTAACTATCATTACTCCTGCCTCCTCCATTTATCATGGCAAACTCTCTACCTCAAATGTTCTATTCTTCTTTTACAGAAGTTTTAACTATTCTATCCTTTAAGGACTTAACTATCCACTACCTCAGGCTGAAAGGCAGCACATAGTGTAAAAACAGCATGAGTTGCAGATTCTAGTTTTGTTACGACCTATGATGCTTTTAGCAACCTTTTGAATGAGAAATATTATCTATATGCAGTCCTCATAGTTGTGAAGATTCAATGAGAAATTAAACTTAAGAGCACAGAACAGTATTAATTCCATTCCCTTTACCCACTTCTTCCAATAAGTCTTTAAAAATCTTTCTTTTGCGGGGCCAACCTGGTGGTGTAGTGGTTAAATTTGCACACTCTGCTTTGGCGGCCAGGGGTTCACAGGTTCGGATCCCAGGCTCGGACCGCTCATCAAGCCATGCTGTGACGGTGTCCCATATACAAAAGAAAGGAAGACTGGCACTAATGTTAGCTCAGAGCCAATCTTCCTCAAGCAAAAAGAGGAATATTGGCAACAGATCTTAGCTCAGGACCAATCCTCATCACCAAAAAAAAAAATCCCTTTGATTCAGAGATCATTTTTTAACTAATGAGGAAAATCAGTATTTTTAGGTCACGTCTCAAACAGTTCTCAATGAAAATTACATATGTCAGGAAAAAGTGTCAAATCAAAATTAACCACGCACATTCTCATTCCCTGCACAAATTTGGGTGGAAATTTTTGTCTAAGGTCTAGGAGTAAAGTATCCACATGTTGTCTCTGGAAAATAGAGCTTGGTTCTTCTTTCCTTTTGGCTTTAGGTTTGACTTTATCTATTAAAATATGAAGTCCAAATTGAAACATTGCCTAATTAGTTTGGTGTCTTATATTTTTAAAAATCTTTTCCCACCATGAATATACTCAAACTTCATTATTTTTAATGGCTGCTATTCCAAGAATTATCCCCCAATATAAGTTACACATAACATAGACACAGAAGTGTTCTAACTCTCCCTCTGAAATGAAGTTAAGATTCTAGCATTTAAAAAGCTGATATGTCTTTAAGATACTTCAGTTTTAGTATGTAAACATAAACAGACATAAGAATTTTAAAGCTAAAGTTTTCCACAAGTCATAATCCAGATTATTGGTCTGACATTATCTTGTGTATAATTTAAGTGTATTAAATGGTCTTTTCCCACACAGCTTAATAGGTGCAAATGGAAAATGCAACTTTCACAAGCTCAAGTTATCATACTCAGTTATGAAGACTATAACCCACTGGAAAAATAGGACCAACCAAACAACAGAAGATCATGAAGACAAGAAGAAAAGAACTTGCAAGAGAAATTCTGAGGCTAATCATATGTGGAATTTTCTCTGGGAAGGGAGTCTATCGGGGAACTGTCCCTACATGAAGAGTTCCAGGTAAGCGTTGCTCCAAACACTTCATTAAGGTAGGGGCAAACAGCCCTTGGGAGAAGTTTATTCAACAGATGCAAACTTTCCTACGTCAAATGTTGTGGCCTGCACCTACTATCAAGAATATATAGAGCTGTATCTGAAAGACCATTCATTCCATGAATGAGTTCTATTTAAAAGCTACGTTTCCCTCAGTGATTTATTCTGAGTTGCTATTTCTCAAAGCAGGAAATGTAGGATATAGGTATAATGCTACAGAAAGATTTCTAGAAGTACTTTCATTGGTAAAATATGGTGCAGAACAAGTAGCAGATTAGCAGCTATGAAACTAGGGAACCTGGCGTCACAACAGGTGATAACGTGGAAAGATCAGAAAACAGACTGGTCATCTGGAGAGAGGGCTCTAAGAGCATCTCCCCTACTCTGAAGACTGAGGGGATTTGGGTTCCAGATTTCAAGATGACTCAACAGTCAGGTAAGCAGGGAATATCATCATTACTCATTCCTCATCACCAATTTCCTCTGTATGTTCCAAATATTTTAAAACCTTGAATCAACTTATTACTAGTTACCTAACAGATTAAAATTTATATCTGTTCCCATGGGAAAGCTATTATTACCACATCCAGTTACATGAATCATGGCTGTGACAATGTCATCATCCTATGAGAAGTCTTCCTACGGAAAAGTAAAACGCACCTAGAAATTATCAATAGCCATTTTCCTAAAGAAAACAGCTTCATCCTCAGAGTGCCAAAAAGAGTTTTAGGAGGGTCTAGGTGTCCTACCTACCTTGCTCTTCATGATCTTTGAAGTGCCACCAATACCCTTTGGAAGGATGATATCGACAGTATGACATAGCTTCATTGAAAGCTGACTGAATGCCATGCACTGCAGTAAGCTTGCAAAAAGAAAATCAACTCTGAATTTCTTATTAGGCCAACCAAAATTTCCAAAGTAAATACTCACAAAATATTACCTATACAAAGACAGTAATTTTCTGTTTTTCAGAAACCAAATCACTATATAGCTGGGGCTGTGGTATATACTTTTAACATGGAGTTGGCCCACAGTAACCAATGCTCAAGACATGCTACTAGTCAACACTTTATACCAACTTACACGAGAGAGGAGCTCCTGTTTAATTCTTTTTTTTTTTTTTTTGTGAGGAAGATCAGCCCTGAGCTAACATCCATGCTAATCCTCCTCTTTTCTTGCTGAGGAAGACCGGCATTGAGCTAACATCTATTGCCAATCCTCCTCCTTTTTTTTCCCCAAAGCCCCAGTAGATAGTTGTATGTCATAGTTGCACGTCCTTCTAGTTGCTGTGTGTGGGATGTGGCCTCAGCATGGCCGGAGAAGCGGTGCATCGGTGCGCGCCCGGGATCCAAACCTGAGCTGCCAGTAGCAGAGCGCGCGCACTTCACCACTAAGTCACGGGGCCGGCCCTAATTCTTAGAAGCAAGGTAGCTCAATTAAAAGTTTTATTTAGTGTTTAAAGAATGTAAAGACCCTTACCACTCTAGAGTTTATAACAGATCCCGAGTCTGGTGCCTGATAGATCACTCCAGCAATGATATAGTAATCAGCCAGTGGGATAACTAAAGCAGCGCAAGAAAAAAAAAGTTTATGAATACAGCTTTGCACACAAACTGCCACGTAGATTTCCATAAAAAGAACAACCACCTCTTTAGATACCTTATCACCAAATATGGTTACATTCTGAGGTACTGGGGAAAAGAAAATGATGAGATTAGAGTTGTCAATATTTAGCTCAAGAACCTGGTACAAATATAAATGTGTGTAGGTAGCTATATCAATATCTATATACATATCTCTCTTTATTTCTTTTGACAAACAAGTGAAATTCTATTGCACATAGTAGTTTATGACTTTTTTTATTTGCTTGGTTTTGTTCTAATAATAATACAACACAAGGACATTTATTCAGTCATAAAAAAGTTTTCTATGAACAGTTGAAAATGAAATAAATAGACAAAAATAATATGAAAGATACTCAGACTGACCAATTAAAATAATGAGATATCAATTTTTGACCATGAGTTTGACGAAAGTTCAAAAACTTTTCTAATTATTCATCACTCAGTAGATCAATGAAAACCTATTTCTAAAATTTCACTAAGCTCATTAATAAAATCTATGGTATTGATTAAGGTAAAGATAGCTAAAAGACTGGTAGTAATCATTTCTAGAGTATGGGCTTTCAATTCAGTCCTAGCCAGTCATCACTGGAGTTGGTACTTCTCATTAAGGCAACTAAGTGTATATGCTAAACTATAGTGAAATAAATCACAGACAGCATAACAAAGTTTAGGGTAGGAGTGAAACAGTTTATAGTAAATATAAAACAGAATTCAGAAGGACTAAAATGAAAAGTAAAAGTTTCCTTTTCTCCTAGCTTTATCAGTCCCACTCCCCAAGGGAAACCATTGTTAAATGTTTTCTATTTAAGTGTCTAGAAATTCTCAGTACAAAATTCAGGGCCTAGTCATGAAAACGAAAACCTTACTAACATTTCAAACTATGTGGATTTACTTGATACAGGAAATTACCCACCCAGGGCTCACAGCCAGCTCATGGTGGTACTTCTGAGGTGGGACAGCACTGCTGCTGATGGGATCACCCAAACAAGGTGGAAGTTGGAGCCAGAGCTGTGTTTGGTTGCTAGAGAGAAATGCCAACAGAAACTACAAACAGCAAGGAAATCCCTTTTCCCAATTTCCAAACTCACGCTGGTGTCTCCAGTTGGTAAAACCTAGCCAGAAGGCAGCTATCAAGGGAATCTGGGAAATGTAGTTTGCAGAGTCCCAGTTCCAGCATTAAAAAGCTGTAGGGAAGGGTAAGCCTGCTACTGTGACACAAATGAATAACTGGTAAAATATACACACACACACACATCCAAACACACTTTTTTTTTTACTGTATCACATTATAAATGGTAGGGGACCCAAATCATACTAGCACACTCTTACTCTCTGTATTCTTTCCAGTGGAGGAAACTTGAAGTGATCACTAGGTGAATCACAAATTGGTACCAATTTTGTTAATTTGAGCAAGTACCCCAAAACCTCCAACATTAGTGCTTCTCATAACACTGTCAGAAAATATAGCTTATACATGAGGCTGAAGATAGCTTGGTCTCTCTCACTCAAAATGTAGACTTTAGTAGCCTGCAGGTTTTCCTGGAGAGGTATGACTAATCCTATTTCTGCATGATGGGGACTACAACCTACCTCAGGGAGGATGGCCAAAGAAGATTAGAGAATAGCCAGACAGCTTGGCTTTCAATGCATTGGCCCATAAAGTTGATTCCAAAAGGGTCAAACCCTAACCCTTCAGATTAACTCTTATGTTCCTTAAGCAGGTGGTTGTGGGACTGAGAGAGTTGGAGCTTCCTGTGGATCAAGATGGATACATGGTGGGAAGTGTAAGAATATTATTTCCTCTACTATAATTATTTGCAACTTAATTTGTTTAACATTATATTTAGGCTATCTACTTTGATCTGTAGTAGTATAGTTCATATTATAGAGGTTTCATAAGATTTTAATTTTCTATTGATAGGTCTTTTGATTGTTGTAAGTTTTAGTCCCACAACAAACAATTCTAACCGAAAATTCAGAATCAGTATGAGTGTCTCAGGACAATAAAATTTCTAGAAGTGGACCTTCTGGGTCAAAGGGTAGGTACATATTAATTTGTGAAAAATATTACCAAGTTTTACTTCAAAGAGCTTGCCCAATCATCCTTCTACCAACATTATATAAGAATGTCTGTTTTCCATATTGGAATTATCATCACACCTTTGTATCCTTACTAAAATGATAGGTGGAAAATAATATTTTATTTGAATTTGAATTTTTCACTTATGAATGCTGTTGAGATTATTTTAATATATTTATTGGCTCTTTTTATTTGTTATCCTTTTTTGTTTCTCTGAAAAGTCTTGCCCTTTGCCCCTTTTTCTGTTTGGTTGTTTTCCTTTTTCCATATAGGTTTGAATTAGCTCTTACGGAGAAGTCGCAAGAATATTACACAGATCTTCCATATGCCTTTTACTCACTTCTCCAGTTTCTTATAATTTACCCCCATCACTTTATCCTCTCTCTCTCACTCTTGCTCTTGCTTTCTTGGTATGTGAGTGTATGTGTGTGTATATATATAAATGTATATGTATTAATATATATTAATAGAAAGAAGATAGGAAGAAAGAAAGGAAGGGAAGGAGTAATGGAGGGAGGAAGATTGATAGATAGATGATAGATAGATAGATAGATAGATAGATAGATAGATAGATAGATAGATAGAAGGATAGATAGAAAGATAGATGGGGACAGATATAGACATGAAAAGGTATACATAAGTACAGTATAGTTATCAAAATCAGAATTTTTAATATTGATACAATACTGTTGTCTAATTCACAGACATATTCATCAACTGTTCCCTAAATGCCCTTTATATCTTATTTTTCCTGTCCAAATACTAACCAAGAAACATACACTCCATTCAGTTGCCATGTCTCTTTAATCTCCTTTAACCTGAAGCAGTTTCTTAGTCTTTCATGACAAGAATACAGAACAATTGTTTTGTAGAAAACCCATCTGAGTTAAGGTACTGCTTTATCTTTGGAAGCAGCACTACAAAAGTGATGTTATATTCACGTCAGTCCATATTATCAGTAGGAACAAGATGTTGGTCCTATTATTGGCTATGTTAACTTTGAACACTTACCATGTTCGTCCAATAGATGGCTCCACTGGAAAGTGACTTTCTCTTTACAATTAATAGGAAGTTTATTGAGAATTACTTTAAGACTATGTAATTATTCTTTTCCTCATCAAATGTTCACCCACTAATTTTAGCATTCATTGATTATCCTCCACTGAAAGAGTTGTTACGATGAAGATTGTCAAATGATGATTTTCTACCCGTAATTCCATCTACGTGTATTGTTTGGTATTCTACTGTAAGCAATGGCTTTCTACTTTCTCTTATTTCATTTATTTACTATATCAGTATGGACTCATGGATTTCTATATAATTAAATGATTTATAATCCATTGATCTCATTTATGTATTTTAATGCTAAATTGTCTTGGATTTGACCCATGGGAGCACCTTTAAGCTGGCATCTGTGTCCTTTCAACATATCTCCATCATTCTTCGAGCATTTCATTACTTTTTGACACCAAGTGTTTTAGGCTTATCTTGTATTTTACCTGTCCCAGTACTGGAATTATCAGTTTCTGCTGAGGATTCCTGGTTTCTTTGAGCAGATAGTGATATTTATAAAACAAGATCTGAGGACTAAGTGTGCTCATTGCTACTGCAGTATAATTGCTTCCAGTCCCTCTCAGAAGACTGAACTAGATAATACATTTATCTGTATCTATGTTTCTATAACTTTGTCTGTTGGGAGACAGTTCTCCGTGGATCTCTTACATTTCTGTACATCTTGTATGCAGAGGCACTGACAGATATTATTCCAGACTATCCTTTCAAGGATGTTTGTATAGTGGACAGACTTGGAAGATAAAATGTCACTCTCCAGAGAAGAGGGCAGGTTTGTTTACTGTCCAATATAATAAAGATAATGTCTTCCCCCAGGGTAAAAATTGGGCAGGTTTCCTAGCAGCCTACCATAAAAGATTTGGTTTCCCAAAGCTCAGAGTTCCTCAGCTGCGATGTAAAATCACTGTATGTGCAGTATCCCTAGCACCCGTCTGCATTGCCCCCATGAAATTTTGGAGTAAATTAAGTTGATAAGAGCATGAAACTCATGCTCCTTGCTGTGCCATGAGTAATAAAGTCCTTTGTCTGTGAACTAAGCATCTCATTATCTTCTGCCAGCTCCCATGAAACTGTGGCAGGCTAACTTGTTAGCTTGCATGTAGGTAAAATCTCAGACCTATCACATTTCTTGACAATTTTTGGTGACAAAGATGGGATGCTGACAGAGACATGGTTTTCTGGAATAGAAAGAACAAAGGCCCCCACAGGCCAGATTAGAGGATCCACTAGTGAATGCTCTTGCCCAAGTGGTGGACAAGAAGGGAGTAAGGGTTTACTTCTGTCCTACCTTTAATAAATGCTTAGAGGCTGGGCAGCAAGAGTTAGAGTTAAAACAAGTCCATCAGATGCTCCTTTGATTGTTGCTCATTCTCCTCCACAGTGGGATGGGGAAAGGATGTCATTATGACAATGGAGGCAGAAAGCTCTGCAGCCCCAGCTGAAATGCAGTGTGGCTGTAGCTGCATCCTACATCCTCAGAGCATTTAGGATGAAGATTTAGAGACAGGGTAGGCCCAAGCATTAGAAGTTAATTTGGTTGACCCATAAGCAGAGTGGGTCAGGATTTAGTGCAAGTGCCTCTGTCCTCTGATGTCCAAAGACTTCTGAATATAGATGATGTCTTGTTAGTTGGCAAATCAGAAGCCACATTCTCGTGGCTCTGACTATGATGTTATCACACCTACACCAGCAGGGCTGGCTGATAAACCCTGACAAGATCCAGGGGGCTTCTCATTAAGCAAAGTTATTTAGGATTCTGTGGGGGCATTCACAAAACTCAATCCTTCTGGCAAACAAGGAAAAACTGCTGCCTCTTTGACCCCGAACAACAAAAAAGGAAGTTCAGTACCTCTTGAACTCTTTGAATATTGCAGAGAGTGTTTGCCTCATTTCAGCATCCTACTTGGTTCTTTACTGGCCAATCTGAAATCAGCATCCTTTGAGTAAGACCTGCTATGGCCTGAATGTTTGTGTTCCCACAAAATTCATATGTTGAAATCCTAACTCCCAACTACGATGGTATTAAGAGGTGACGCCTTTAAAAGGTGTGTAAGTCATGAGGGTAGAGCCTTCATGACTGAGACTAGTGCCTTATAAAAGAGGCTCTAGAGATATCCGTAGCCCCCTTCACCATGTGATGACACAGCGAGAAGGCACTGGCTATTAACCAGGAAGCAGGCTCTTACCAGACACTGAATCTGCTGGTGCCTTGATCTTAAGACTTCCCAGCCTTCATAACTGTGAGAATTTCTGTGGTTTATAAGCTACCCAATCTATGGTATTTTGTTATAGCAACCCGAATGGACTAAGACAAGATCCAAACCAACAGGCTATGTTGGAAACTGTCCAGCAAGCTGTTGCATACTGTCTACCTTCGAAGCCCCACAACCATGAACCTTTTAAGTTACCAGTCTCTGTGACTAGATGATATTACAGTTGGAGCCTCTGGCAAAGGGAGGCAGCTTCCACTCAGAGGCCCTCCCCCTTGAGGTTTCAGATTCATTAGCTCTCCAACATGGCTACCAAGTGTACCCCTTGTGAAAAGCAGCTACTGGTTTGCTGCTGGCTCTTGGCTAAACTGAACTGCTGACCCATGAAGATCTTGTGACTCTCCAGCCTAATGTTCCAATTTTGGAATGGGAAAACTTGAACTCAGCAGCTAATAAGAGGGAATAGCCCAATAAGCCTCACCCTCTCTTGTCAAATTTAGGTGGTATAGTCAAGAATTTATCCAGCCTGACCTTAGCAGCATATCAGCATTACATGAAAAAATAATAGCTCTCCCTTTGAGTGAAATTTTATCCTCCTATCACCTGCCTGCAGCAAAGCCACTGCTTCAGTGATGCTCTCAATTCACAGAAGTTTCCTAAATGCCAGGGTCTGGTTTACTGATGGTTCATCCAAGCTGGTACCCACTGGGCTGCTGTGGCTATTCAGCCTCAGTACCAACCATGCAGGAGCAAAAGCAGAAATGGTCACTCTGTTTGCAGAACTCAATATTTCCTCATAACTCTGGCCAACACTCCCCTTGATTTACTTAGATGTACTTTTATTGTTTCTTGCCTGTTTCAATGGCCTACCTATTTGGTCTGCCACTTAGAATACTACAGACTGACACATTTTTGACACCCCTTGGGGCTGAGAACTCTGGAAGCAAATTGTAGAGATTGAACCATCTGGACCCATGTAGATATCCATGATAAAGACCTGTTCTCTGATGAGATCCTAGGAAATCAAACTGGTGATGGAGCTTGTACTACCTAGGTTTCTGTCATCGCTGCCTAGATCCATCATCATACTGTACGTGGCAAAACATCTACCATCATATCCTGGGCACAAACTTATAATTCAGGAGTTACAAGCATATAACACATGAATTTCTACTATACTAGGTGTCTTGACATGAGTACAGCCATGTTTGGCCGCTCCATTGACCTACAGCCACCAGCACAAACAAAAATACCAAGCTGCTTTCTATGTGGTGAAAACTGGCCCTTCCCCCACAGAGAGAGTTGCAAGTTGTAACATTTCAAGGCTCTTGAAGCGCCATAGCACGAGATGGACTGGCCATCTGTGCCGGACTAGGACGATAACCCAAAAAAACAATGCACGTACACAACTACTGGGCTGGGACGTTAGCCAGGGGGCTCAGTGCACATACGCCACTGATAACCATTTTGTACATGGAAACACTAAATACTTGCTCTGCAAACTCTGTAATTGCTTACTCTAAAAATCACTGATGATATAAAAACTGCTAGAAGCCGAGACCTGGTGAGAGTTCCACCTGTGGAAGAGACGCCTTGCCCAAGATATGTGATCCTTGCCCAGCCGTGTCAATTGACAGGACTCTCCCGGCAGTGGGGCATAAATGTTGTAAATAACTAATTTAATGTAAAATAATTGATTTGATATAAAGTAATTGATTTGATATGTTCTCTTTTTGATTAACCTAGTGTTTCTCTTTCTGGTTGATTTGTGTCATTTCTCTTCAGCCGATGTGGGTGTTTTCCCTTTCCAGTCGGGCTAATGTTTTTTCCCTCTTAATATTTGACCTATTTAGATCTGTTTGCAGACTGTCACCTTTACTATCCTCTATATAATAAAATATACCTTCAGTCCATTTGTTTAGAGTAAAAAGTGTCTTTTATGTCTCCAATCAAATCCCCAAACCTCTCCTAACACTAGGCAGAAAGTAGAATACTGTATGTTTCTGATGCAGAGGCTACCACTGCCTGCCAGATTTGTGATTCCTGTTAAAAGTTGACCTGTTTGTTTCATGGTAAGAAAGCCCACGGTACATGAGTGCTGCCCCAACCTGCTCCTGGCAGATTGACCACACCAGAACTTTGATTCTGTAGGGGAGGAAGAACTATTCCTCTACCCACTAGGTTCTGCTAGCTGGTCTAAGAATTAAATTGATGTGAGACAGAATAACAGGAGAAAATCAAACCAAGTTTAATAATATGTATACATGGGAGAAACCGAGGAAAATCGAGTAACTCACCAAAATGGCTAACACCACCACCTTAAATACCATCTACAGCTAAAGACAAAGGAGGACATTGGGGGCAGTGGTTTTGGAATTCAAAGGGAAAGAAGGCAATTCACATGGAGATAGAAGAGCAAATGTTTGGTAAACAAATGTCTGCCATACCTTGCAAAGACAATGTGACATGGGGGGGACTTGGATCAAATTCACCTTGCTGTGTTCCTCCCTATCACACCTAGTTTATATTACTCTAGTTATGATATTAGCTCCTTCCTGGAACAGGCCTTCTATCTTAAATTCTTTTAGGCACTTAGGGAAAGGTGAAAGTTTCTTTCTGAGTCTTTTGTTCTTAAAAATAATCAAGCCAAAGAAGACACATTTTGGGGTAGCAAATTCTGATCCTCCACAATCCCTTCTTGGGGCTACCAGTGGTGCCTTACCACTGATGACACTTTTTGAAGTTACAGTATTGCTGTTCCAGTCTGATCAACCAACCTCAGCCACATAGTTGTGGCCTTTGAAACTAATCGGCCATATTTTCAGCTTTCTGAACCATTTGCAGCCTGACAATGGTGCGCGTTGTAGTGTAAGTGCCTGACAATAAGCTTTTTTGATTGTAATTTGTAAGTGCCTAAAGTTGAGCTTTTGATTGCTGATGCATCCATTTCAAAGACATCCGTCTCAAAAAACCTATTGCCAGTTATACAAGTAGATAAAGAGCCAGGCCACTCCCCCATGAAGTTCCCCTTTTCGAAAGCCCTGGGTAACCTGGGTAACTGACCACTTGAGTGAACCCGCTTTTCCCTTCCTGTGCTTTAATTCCTGCTCTTATGTTTTAAATTCACCAATAAAGAGTAAACCTGCAAAACCCCAGGCATCCCAATAAAGGCAGAACCCCTGGTCCACATGCCCCCACCACCACCTCACTGTGTGGCCCCAGCTGTGCTGTGTACCCATCTAGGACTTGTGAATAATAAACCTGGTTTTTTCAAAGTTTCCTGATGGTTGCTGAAGTGGGTCTTGCAATCATAATAAGAACCACAAGGGCCAGTCCAGCCACAACATTGGCTCTGGTGGCGGAAATGTCTGTGGGGCCTGACTAGAAGTAGTACAGGCCCAGGTGAGTGCCCCCAGGCATTCCTAGTCGATAGCATCACTTTCGATAGGCTGAGACCTACACAAAACGCACATTTTTTCACTAAAGCCACTCAACAATGGGCTGAAGGTCAAGGTATTCAACAAACCTTCCACATTCTCGGTGGTTCCACAGACATCTGGTATTAATGAGGGTTGGAACAGCCTCCCCAAAAATGGACTCAAGAAGATTTCTGCTTCTACCTCCCTTACCTCTTCCTGGCTCATATACTTTAGTAAGGTGATTTAGTCACTTAATGAAGCTGTCTCTAGAAAGGAATTATCTGCTCATCATCATCCCCAAATCATCATTCCTCTCTAGGTAATGATCAGGACAAAGGTGTGGGAGGTTATTATAGCACTATTTTGAAAATTCTGGATTCTGCCGTGACCATTCCTAGGCATGATGCATGTTTCATTCCCCTGGTGTACCACCTGGCAGTACATCCTCTGGGTGGCAGCCTGAGCAGAAGAAGGCTTAGAGAATTTAAACTTAATTCATATTAAATTTTATAAGAATGTCCTGGTACCTCTTGTACTTGGTCCTTCCAGAAGGAAGGTCTAGGTCTGAGTAGGAGATTTAGAAAAGAGTTTTAAAAGGTGAATTTTTGCCTACAGGAATGACAAATACCAATTTTGTAGCAGTAGAAGGAGAGCAACAACCCTGGAACTTGAGGAAGAAATACCTTAGACCCTGGGAGGTATGGAGGAGAGAGGGACGTAATGATCTTTATCTTTCGGAAGTCCCGCTGGAACCTTCCTCATGAAGGAAGGAAAATGCCCTGGTGCAGCTCTCCCAAACTCTCACAAGCATCTAAAATTTAACTAACCCATACCAGATGGCTCTGACCATGATTTGACTACCACTCCCCTTAACCCTCCTGAGAAGTCTATTGGAAAAAAACTGGTGGCCCCAGTTCCTGCACCTCCCATGCAAAATTCCTGACAACATCTTCAGATGTCCTCCTCATTCCCATTCCCATAGCCATCACTCAGTCATTCTTGGAGGTGGGCGAATACCACCTGACTGGTGGGGTAGACAAATAGGACAAATCAAAGTTACTTCTCTTTAGTCCCTCCAAAAACAAGGACTATATTAAATTATTTGAACTGAACTGGGAAACTTAAGGCTTACTAGCTGGCCAGGAAATCATGCTGGAGGTACTGTCAACCTATACCCTCTGACTGATACAGGGGCCATGTGGAAGGACCTCAAAATTGTAAACACATTCTTTCTAGGGGCATTATGTGTGTGTGTACCCTAAGGGTTGTACTTTTTGTGTATACCAGGCATTAACTTGCCTCCATCCTGAAAACATTTGCATCTTAGGGATGATCCTAAGAGACCTTCAGATGTTTAAGGAAGCATCATCAATAGGTCATACAGCCCTCAGATGACTGCAGAGTTTTCTCAAAAATTAGGATACTCTTGATTATTTGGGAGAGATTGGCAGAGAGGTAACTGACTCATTATTTCTGCACACCTTAATGACAGTTTCCCCTACAATGCTAAGAAATTTGTCCCAGCTTTTAGCTAAAGTGATCAATGACACCACCTCAGCACTGGAAGGAATGCAGGTTGGTTCAACTTACTGGCCAAGGTGGCTACGGATAATAGAATTGCCCTAGACTCCTCTTTGTGGGCCAAGGTAGAGTCTGTGCAATTGCTACATCTTGCTGTATCTGGATTCATACTGTAGGCCAGGAAACTTAAGAAGAAAGCCACTTGGCTTTCTAAGGTAGACTCTATGGTTTATGGGATTTGTCCATCTTGTTGGGTCTGAGACTCTATAGGGGAGGGGAATGGTTGAGGTCAGTAGCACAGGATTGCATCATCCTGCTGTTTGTAGTCCTAATGATGGTAGTCTTATGATTGAATGCTATATGAGACAAATAGAATGGATTTGGTCCTAGCCTTTTTTCAGTCAAATAAATCATAGTGGCCAACCGAGTGGCACGCTCAGGAAAAATTCATCTAAAGCTAAGACAGCATAGAAACAAGAGGTGGACATTGTTGGGAGGCAGTTGCCCACGGGTGTCTTAAATTTCTACACATCTTGCATGTAAAGGCACTGACATATTTTGTTCCAAACTATCTTTTTAAGGATGTTTGTACTGCAAACAATCTTGAAAATACAGTCTCCGCCTCAGGCACAGAGGGCAGGTTTGCTTGCAGTTCATTAAAAAATATTTGGGAGGCTGCCCCGGTGGGGTAATGGTTAAGTTCTCATGCTCCACTTCAGTGGCCTGGGGTTCGTGGGTTTGGAGCCCGGGTGCGTACCTGCACACCACTCCTCAAGCCATGCTGTGGCGGCATCCCACATACAAAGTGAAGGAAGATTGGTACAGATGTTAGCTCAGGGACAATCTTCCTCAAGCAAAAAGAGGAAGATTGGCAACAGATGTTAGCTCAGGGCCGATTTTCCTCACCAGAGAGAGAGAGAGAGAGAGAGAGAGAGAAAAGAAATATTTGGGTTTCCTAACCTCAGGGTGCCTCAGCTGTCACACAAACCCACTACCTGTGTCGCATCCACCGGGACCCCTTCATATTGCCCCTGTGGGACTTGGGGGGCAGGGAGAATTGACATGAGCATGAAGTTTATGCTGTCTATTTTGCTGTAAGTAACAAAGTTCTTTGTATCTGACTCAGGAATCTTATGTTTTCTGCTACATCTATAAAACTGTCTATGGCAGCCTAATCCTAATGCAAGTAGGATAAAATCTCTGACTCATCACAGTTCTTGAAATGTCTATATCTACATATATTTATTTCTGTTTCTGTATTAAAATCCAGGAGTTTATACTGGTACTTCCACTTCCAATGCAACATCAGCAGGTTCATTCTCATATTCCCCTCTTCTGTATTCGTAACACCCTCTAGTGAGAAACCAAGATGCCATTATTATCCTCAATGCCAATCCATTAGCTCAATCCTGGAGTAGTCAGAAAGTAGTGTAAGAATTTTGGACCTATACCACTATGAAAAACAAACCAACTAATTGGAGGTCAGTATTTGTTCTTTTTGTCTTTAGCTTAGAAATATGTACTCAAATTTCTGTGCTAAAAAGCTACTTAGGTTTTTTTCTGCACTCAATGTGGTTATGTTATTCATTTGAAATATAGTCACTTTTATTTGTTTGTATTACATTTTAGAGTTTTCTTCCTAATCATTGTTAATTTTCTTCTTTTCTTTCTTTCTGTCTTTTTTTAATGTAAAACATTAGCATGGTTATTGTGGAGGTTTCCTTGTTTCTTGGTTATTGATTCCTGGATTTATTCTCTTACAACCTAGGAGTTCTTAATTTTTGTGTAATTAAATGTATCAGTCTTTTGCTTATGGTTTATGAATGGTTTTATTCCTTGTTAGGAAGGCTTTCATCATTACAAGATTTTAAAATAACAATTGAAACATGTTTAGCTCCAGTGCTTTTATGATTCTATTAAAATATATTTATACTTTTGAATCAATTGGAATTATTTTAGTGTAAGAAGACTGGTAGTGATCTAACTTTATAATTATTTTTCCTAAATAAATATCATTTTAGCACCATTAAACAATCCTTCTTTTCCCTTCAGGTTTCACAAAATTAACTCAAAATGGATCATAGACCTAAATGTAAAAGATAAAACTACAAAAATCCTAGAAGACAGCATAGGATAAGATTTAGGTGACCTTGAGTTTGGCAATGAGTTTTTAGATACAATACCAAAGGCACAATCCATGAAAGGAAAAATTGTTCAGTTGGACACCATTAAAATTAAAAACTTCGGTTCTGCAAAAGACTCTGTTAAGAGAACAAAAAGATAAGCCACAGACTGGGAGAAAATATTGCAAAAAATTCTTTTGGGTCCAAAATATACAAAGAACTCCTAAAACTCAACAATAGGAAAACAAATCAGCCATTAAAAAGTGTTCAAAAGATCTAAACAAACACTTCTCTAAAGTAGATATACAGGTAAATAGCATATTTAAAGATGCTCAACATCATATGACATTAGGGATTTACAAATTAAGATAACAATGAGATACTACTACAAATCTATTAGAATGGCTAAAATCAAAACTGACAACACCAAATGATGATGAGGATGTGGATCAATAGGAACTCAAATTCATTGCTGATGAGGATGCAAGACGGTACAGCCACTTTGAAAGACACTTTGGCAGTTTCTTTTTTTTCAACTTTTTATTATGGTAAAATACACGTAAAATAAAATTTACCTCCTTAACCATTTTTAGGTGTGCAGTTCAGTGGTTTCTAATAGATTCATAGTCTTATACAACCATCCCCACCATCCATCCCCATACCTTTTCATTTTGTAAAAATGAAACTCTATACCCATTATATAACAACTCCCCATTTCTCCTCCTAGCCCCTGGAAACCACAATTCTACTTTCTGTCTCTGTGACTTTGATTACTCTAAGGTACCTCATGTAAGTGGAGTCATACAGTATTTGTCTTTTGTGACTGGCTTATTTCACTTAGCATAATGTCCTCAGAGTTCATCCCTGTTGTAGCATATTACAGAATTTCCTTCCTTTTAAGGCTGAATAATATTCCATTGTATGTCTGTGCCACATTTTGCTTATCCATGCACCTGTCGATGGACACTTGGGTTGCGTCCACGTTTTAGCTATTGTGAATAATGCTGCTATGAACATGGGTGTACAAATATCTCTTCAAGACCCTGATGTCAATTCTTCCAGAAGTGAAATTGCTGGATCATGTGGTAATTCTATTTCCAGTCTTTTGAGGAACTACCATACTGTTTTCAACAGCAGCAATACCATTTTACATTCCCACCAACAGTGTACAAGTGTTCTAATTTCTCCATATCCTTTCCACCACTTGTTCTTTTCTATTTTTTGATAATAGCTATCCTAATGTGTGTGAAGTGGTAGCTCATTGTAGTTTTGGTTTGCATTTTTTAATTATTATTTTATTGCAGTCACATTGGTTTATAACATTGTACAATTTTCAGGTGTACATCATTATACTTCTATTTCTGCATAGACATCATGTTCACCACCCAAATACTAATTACAGTCCGTCACCACACACATGTGCCTAATCATCCCCTTTGCCCTCCTCCCTCCCCTCTTCCCCTCTGGTAACCAGCAATCCAATCTCTGTCTCTATGTGTGTGTTTGTTGTTGTTTGATTTGCATTTCAGAAATGATTAGTGATGCTGAGAATCTTCATGTGCTCATTGGCCATTTGTGTATCTTCTTTGGAGAAATGTTTATTCAAGCCCTTTGTCCACTTTTGAGTTGCTTTTTTGTTTGTTTTTGTTGTTGAGTTTTAGTAGTTCTCTATGTATTCTGGATATTAATCCATTATAGAATATGTGATTTGCAAATATTATCTCCCATTCTATGGGTGGCCTTTTTACTCTGTTGATAGTATCTTTTGATGTACAAAATTTTTAATTTCAATGAAGTCTATTTTGTCTATTTTTTCTTCTCATATCTGTGCCTTTGACATCATAGCCAAGAAATCATTGCCAAATCCAATCTCATGAAGCTTTTTCTTACGTTTTCTACTAAGAAATTTATTATTTTAGGACTTACATTTAGGTCTGCAATCCATTTTGAGTTATTTTCATATATGATGTTAGGTAAGGGTCCGACTTCATTCATTTGCATGTGGATGTTCAGTTTTCCCAGTACCATTTGTAGAAAAGACTGTCCTTTCCCAATTGAATAATCTGGGCACCTTGTGAAAAATCAATTGACCATATAAGTGAGAGTTTATTTCTTGGCTCTCTAGCCTATTCTATTAATCTCTATATCTGTCTTTATGCTAATACCACACTGTTTTTGTTAATGTAGCTTTGTAGTGAGTATTGAAATCAGGAAGTGTGAGTCATCCAGTTTTGTTCTTCTTTTCAAGATTGTTTTGATTATTTGGGGCCCCTTGAGATATCGTGTGAATTTTAGGATGAGGTTTTCTTTTATTTTGATTGAGGTAACATTGGTTTATAACATTATGTAAATTTCAAGTGTACATCATTATATTTCGACTTCTGTATAGACTGCATTGTGTTCACCACCAAAAGTCTGGTTGTCATCCATCACCATACACATGTGCCCCTTTACCTCTTTTGCCCTCCCCCTACTCCCTTCCCCTCTGATAACTACCAATCTGTTCTCTGTATTTATGTGTTTGTTTGTTTGTTTGTTTGTTTATCTTCCGCATATGAGTGAAATTGTATGGTAATTGTCTTTCTCCATCTGACTTATTTCACTTAACATAATACTCTCAATGTCCGTCCCTGTTGTCGCAAATGGCAAGATTTCATCTTTTTTATGGCTAAGTAGAATTCCATTCCATTGTGTGTGTGTGTGTGTGTATGTGTGTGTGTGTGTATTACCACATAATCTTGGTCCATTCATCCATCGTTGGGATGGGTTTTCTATTTCTACAAAAACCTCATTGGATTTGGACAGAAATTGTATTGACAATGTAGGTCACTTTGGGTAGTACTGACATTTTTTTGGTAAAAATTCACCCTGAGCTAACATTTGTCACAAATCTTCCTCTTTTTGGGTGAGGAAGAGTCACCCTGAGCTAACATCTGTTGCCAATCTTCCTCTCTTTTGTATGTGGGACCCCACCACAGCATGGCGCCCGACAAGCGGTGTAGGTCTGCACCTAGGAACTGAACCCGGGCCACTGAAGCGGAGCACACTGAACTTAACTGCTAAGCCGCTGGGCTGGCCCCAGTAATGACATTTTAACAATATTAAGTCATCGAATCCATGTACAGAATGTCTTTCCGTTTATTTATGTCTTTTTATTTCTCTCAGCAACGTTTTATAGTTTTCATTTTACAAGTCTTTCCCTTCCTCGGTTAAGTTAATTCCTAAATAATTTTTCTTTTTGATGCTTCTGTAAATGGAATTGTTTTTGTAATTTCCTTTTCAGTTTGTTCATTGTTAGTGTATAGAAGTGCAACTGATTTTTGTGTGTTGACTTTGTATCTTTCTACTCTGCTGAATTCATTTATTAGTTCTACTAGATATTTTGTGGGATCTTTAGGGTTTTCTACATGTAAGATCTTGTCATCAGAAAACAAAGACAATTTTACTTCTCCTTTACTATTTTGGATGCCTTTAATTTCTTTTCTTGCCAAATTGCTCTGGCTAGAACTCCCAGTACTACGTTGAATAGAAGTGGTAAAAGCAGGCATCCTGTTCACTCCTGATCTTAAAGGAAAGTTTCAGTCTTTCAGCATTGAGTTTTATGTTTGCCGTGGGTTTTTCATATATGGCTTTTGTTATATTGAGGTAGTTCCCTCCTTTTCCTAGTTGTTGAGTGTATTTCATGAAAGGTTTTGAATTTTGTCAAATGCTTTTTCTGCATCAGTTGAAATGATTGTGTGGTTTTTTTCCCTTCATTCTGATAATGTGAAGTATTAGTTTGACCGAATTTTGTATATTGAACCCTTCTTACGTTCCAGGAATAAATGTCACTTGATTATGGTGTATAATTCTTTTTAATATGCTTCCGAATTCAGTTTGCTAGTATTTTGTTGAGGACTTTTGCATGTATGTTCATAAGGATGTAGGTCTGTAGTTTTCTTTTTTGTAGTAGCCTTTGTCTGGCTTTGTTATCAGGTAATGCTGGCCTTATACAATGAATTAGGAAGTGTTCCTCCTCTTTAACTTTTTGGAAAAGTTTAAGAAGGATTGGTATTGGTTGTACTTTAAATGTTTAGTAGAATTCATGCGTGAAGCCTTCAGGTCTAGGGCTTTTCTTTGTCGGGAGATTTTTTATTATTGAGCCAATTTCCTTACTAGTTATAGGTCTATTCAGATTTTTCTGTTTCTTCATGATTTAGTCTTGATAGGTTTATGCGTCTCTAGGAATGTATCCATTTCACCTAGGTTACCCAATTTGTTGATGTACAGTTGTTCATGGTACTCTTTTATACTCCTTTTTCTTTCTGTAGAATCAATAGTAATGTCCCCACATTCATATCTGGTTTTAGCAATTTGAGTCTTCTCTCTTTTTTCTTAGTCCATGTAGCTAAAGGATTGTCAATTTTGTTGATCTTTTTGAACACCCAACTTTTGGTTTCATTGATTTTCTCTATCGTTGTTCTATCTCTATTTTGTTTGTATGAAAGGAAACTAGAAATACTGATGTGATAGACCATATTAACAGAATGAGGGATAAAAATCATATCATCTCACGCCGGCCCGGTGGCACAAGCGGTTAAGTGTGCGCACTCCGCTCCGGCGGCCTGGGGTTTGCTGGTTCGGATCCCGGGTGTGCACCAACGCACCACTTGTTCAAGCCGTGCTGTGGTGGCATCCCATATAAAGTGGAGGAAGATGGGCATGGATGTTAGCCCAGGGCCAGTCTTCTTCAGGAAAAATAAAAGGAGGATTGGCAGATGTTAGCTCAGGGCCGATCTTCCTCACCAAAAAAAAAAAATCATATCATCTCAATAGATGCAGGAAAAACACTTGCAAAATTCAACATCCTTTCATGATTAAAAAAACCTCAAAAAATTAGGTATAGAAGGAATGTACCTCAACATAATAAATGCCATGTATGACAAGCCCACAGCTAACATCACACTCAATGGTAAAAGGCTAATACTTTCCCTCTAAGATCAGACACAGACAAGGATGCCCACTCTTGCCACTTCTGTTCAACATAGTACTGGAGGTTGTAGCCAGAGCAATCAGGCAAGAAAAAGAAATAAAAGGCATCCAAATTAGAAAGGACAAAGTAAAATTGTCTCTGCTTGCAGATGACATGAAATTATATATAGAAAACCCAAAAGACTACACCAAAAAAGTTAGAACTAATAAACAAATTCAGTAAAGTTGAAGGATACAAAATCAATGTGTGTTTCTATACACCAAATCAGTTGCATTTCTATGCACTAACATGAACTTTCTGAGAGAAAAATTAATAACCCCATTTACAATAGCTTCAGAAACAAATCAATTACTTAGGAATACATTTAACCAAGCAGATGAAAGATCTGTACACTGAAACCTATAAGACATTGATGAAAGAAATTGAAGAGGACACAAGTAAATGCAAAAATATCCCATACTTATGGATGGGAAGAATTAATATAATTAAAGTGTCCATACTACTCAAAGCAATCTACAGATTCAATGAAATCCCTATCAAAATTCCAATGGTATTTTTCACAGAAACAGAATAAACAATCATAAAATTTGTGTGGAACCACAGACAACTCTGAACAGCCAAAGCAATCTTGATAAAGAAGAACAAAACTGGAAGCATCATACTTCCACATTTCAAACTGTATTACAAACTATAGTAATCAATACAGTATGGTACTGACATAAAAACAGACACATAGACCAGTAGAACAGAACAGAAACACCAGAAATAAATCCATGCACATACAGTCAACTAGTCACTCACAAGGGTGCAAAGAAAAAACACAGTGGGGAAAGGATAGTCTCTTCAATAAACAGTATTGAGAAAACTAGAAAATCACATGCAAAAGCATGAAATTGGACCCTTGTCTTACACCATACACAAAAACTTACTTGAAGTGGATTAAAGACTTAAATATAATACTTGAAACTGTAAAACTCCTAGAAAAAAATATAGAGGAAAGCTTGTTGACATTGATCTGGGCAATGATTTTATTGAATCTGACACCAAAAGCACAAGCAACAAAAGCAAAAATAGACAATTGGGTCTACATTAAACCAAAAAGATCTGCACAGCAAAGGGAACAATGAACAAAATTGAAAGGTACTCTACAGAATGGAAAAAAATATTTGCAAACTATATATCTGATGAGGGATAAATATCAAAAATATATAAGGAACTCATACAACTCAACAGCAAAAAAAAAAAAATCTGGGGCCGGCCCTGTGGCGTAGTGGTTAAATTTGGTATGCTCTGCTTCTGCAGCCCCAGGTCGCAGGTTCAGATCCCAGACGTGGACCTATACCACTTGTCAGCCATGCTGAGGCGGCAACCCACATACAAAACAGAAGAATATTGGCACAGATGTCAGCTCAGGGCTAATTGCGTGATTAAAAATTATGCAAAGGATCTGAAAAGACATTTTTTCCCAAATAAGTCATACAAATGGCCAATGGGTATATGAAAAGGTGCTCAATATCACCAATCATCAGAGAAATGCAAAACAAAACTACAAAGAGATATCACCTCAGGCCTGTTAGAATAGCTGTTAACAAGACAAGTGATAACAAGTGTTCAGCAGGCTTGTATGTGGAGAAAAGAGAATCCTTGTGCTCTGTTGGTGGGAATGTAAACTGGTACAGGTATTATGGAAAACAGTATGTATGTTCCTCAAAAAATTAAAATAGAACTATCATATGATCCTATAATCTCACTTCTGGATATATATTTGGAGGAAATGGAATCAGTATCTCAAAGAGATATCTGCACCCCCGTGTTTACTACAGCATTATTTACAATAGCCAAGATATGGAAACAACCTAAGTGTCCATCAATGGATGAATAGATAAAATGTGATATCTATATATATATATATCACATTATTATATATATGTATATTTAATTCAGCCATAAAAAAGAAGGAAGTCTTGCAACTTGTGACAACATGGATGAATCTGGAGGACACTATGCTAAGTGAAACAAGCCAGAAAAAGTCAAGTATTGTATGATCTCACTCATATGTAGGAATGAAAAAGAAGTCAAATTCACAGAAACTGAGAGTACAATGGTGGTTGCCATGGGCTGAGGGGTGGCTAAATTGAGAGGTATTGGTCAAAGGATACAAACTTTCAGTTACAATACAGGTAAGTTCTGGGGATCTAAATGTGCAAAAGGATCACTATAGCTAATAATACCGTATTGCATACTTGAAATTTGCTAACAGAGTAGATCTTAAGCATTCTTACCATATACACACCTACACACAAAAAGTAACCATGTGAGGTGATGGATGTCTTAATTAACTTGATTGTGGTAATCATTTGACAACGTATACATATATCAGATCACCATGTTGTACACTTCATATATATGCTTATATATATATACAATTTTATTTGTCAATTAGACCTCAAAATCCCTAGGGAAAGTGTGGTAATTCTGTCCTAGTACATAAGAAGCCTTATAACTCCATCTTTTCCTGATCAGAGACTCTATTCCAATTCTATGGTCATCAAGAGAAGTGTAAGGTATAATATATTGGGGCAGCTACATTTTTTTTATTGATGCCATACTAGTTTATAACATTGTGAGATTCCACTTGTACATTAGTGTTTGTCAGTCACCATATAAATGCACTCCCTCACCCCTTGTGCCCACCCCCCCAACTCTCTTCTCCCAGTAACTACCAAACCGTTCTTTGTCTCTGTCCGTGTGTTAGTTTATTTTCCACATATGAGTGAAGTCATACAGTGTTTGTCTTTCTCTGCCTGGCTTATTTCACTTAACGTAATACCCTCAACGTCCATCCATGTTGTTGCAAATGGGGCGATTTTCTTTTTATGGCGGAGTAGTATTCCTTTGTGTCTATATATACCACATCTTCTTTATCCATTCATCAGTAGAGGGACACTTGGGCTGCTTCCACTTCTTGGCTATAGTGAATAATGCTGCAATGAACATAGGGGTGCATAAGCCTCTTTGGATTGTTCATTTCAAGTTCTTTGGGTAAATACCTAGAAGTAGGATAGCTAGGTAATAAGGTATTTCTATTTTTAATTTTTGAGGAATCTCCATGTTTTCCATAGAGGTGGGACAGCCACCTGTGGCACCTCAAGGAGCCACAGCTCCTTGAATCCAATAAAGCATCATAACTCTGACTTTTTATAAGAGGAAGACTTGCTGTGGCCCATTGATCCTAGCTTTGTCTTAGTCTAGTAGTGCTGACTCAAGCATTGACAGTCAAGATATTTGCCATACATGTTACCACTGTTGAAGTGAGCATATACCTCAATGTCATTCTGTAATAAGCCTGTAAGACTCGGACAGTAGAGCATCGGCGACAAAGTCCAGCTCCACTGCTTACCAACTGAGCAGCCCAGGGCAAGCCACCTAGCGTTTTGGTCTCAGTTTCTTCATGTATAAAATAGAGATAATAACAACACCTGTGACCTAGTATTACAGTGAAGATCAAATGAAATAATATAAAGCATTTAGCATGGTGGCTGTAATACAGTAAGTGATCAATAAATAGTAACGATTAACTTCACTATTTGTATTACTGTTATTATTATACAACTACGGGTCTGCCACCCTTTAATTCTTCTAGACTCTCCATGAACACATTGGGTAATGAATTCTATCTAAAAGCCACTTGCTAAAAAATATTTTGTCAAGGTGTGTGCTGCTCACGGCAGCTAAGATGTGTTGCCATGGCCACAGCAAAGCAGTAGTTCCATTCAAAGAACACAAATCCTGGTAACTTAAGAGGCGGAAGCTAAAGGGAAAAGTTCCCCAAGAGAAATAAGTTCGCCCTTATTTTTTAAACCAGAAGTCTAACTAGTGCTATTATGTTAAAATCAAATACTTTTATGTTGAATTCTCTTCAGTTGTGAATACAATAGCTCTTTAAAGTAAATGGGCCATTTTCATAACAAGCGATGTAAATCAACTTAAACACCAAAGGAGTCCCTTATGTGAAAGGCTCCAACAAATCAATAGAAAAGACAAATGATCTTATAGAATAATGAGAAAGGACATGAACAAGAAATTTGCTTAAGAAGAAACATAGATGAGACGTATACATAAGATAAATGTTCATCTTCATTCATAATTTTTAGTGAGATTTAAAATGATGAGGTTTGTTTCACTTATTAAATCTGCAAAGGTTTAGAAGAGTCCCCGTTATAGGTAAGGGTGTTAGGAACACAGCCCTGTCATATACCACTCAAGAAATATGAGTTGGCTGTATATATTGTAGGGGAACAGAATTTACCACCCCAAAATGTGTCTCTTTGACTTGAATATTTTAAGAACAAAACACTCAGGAAGACACTTTGATCTTCCCTCCAACTGCCTGAAAGAATTTAAGATAGAAGGCCTATTCCAGGAAGGAGTGATCACCACATATAACTATAGTGTAACATGAACTGGGTGGTGTGGTAGACAGGGAGGAACCTAGCAAGGCCAATTTGATCAGAGTTCTCTCCCTGCCCCATTGTCTCTACAAAGCTTGGAAAACATTCATTTACGAAACATTTGCTTTCCTATCTCCATGTGAATTGCCTTCCTCCCCTTTGAAGTCCTAAACCACTACCCCCAACATCCTCTTTTGTCTTTAGCCGAAGATGATATTTAAGGTGGTGGCTTCAGCCATTTTGGTGAGTTACTCAGTTTTCCTGGGTTTCTCCCATGTATACTCCCATGTATACATGGGTTTCTCCCATGTTATTAAATTTTGTTTGATTTTCTCTTGTTATTCTATCTCATGTCAATTTAATTTTTAGACCAGTCAGAAGACCCTAGACAGGTAGAGGAAAATCTCTTCCTCCCATACAATATCAACTTGGCAACACAGATCAAAAGCCTTAAAATGCACTTCTTATTACAATTCTAGGAATTTGTCCTAAGGGTGAAAATGACTAATGTGCATAAAATTATCAGGATTAGTAGAGCTTGGTTTCTAAAAATGAAACAAATTTAAGTTTTGACATTTCAACTTTCTGACTCCAGTTCTGAACTTATAAAAAGTGGATAATGATAGCTATGCCCTTCTTCTTTTATTGAGCTCTGATGATGACAATGAAGATTTCTAGAGAAAACCTTGGAAAAAAGTGAATTAAACTATGGATGTTTGCAACAACATGGATGAATCTAAAAATTTGTATGTTGACTGAAAGAAGTCAGACACAAAATGATAAATTTGTAGGATTCCATTTGTGTGAAATTCTAGAACAGGCAAAACTAATCTACAGTTACTAGAAGCAGATCAGTGCTTTTCTTTTTTTTTTTTTTTTTTGTGAGGAAGATCAACCCTGAGCTAACATCCATGCTAATCCTCCTCTTTTTGCTGAGGAAGACCAGCTCTGAGCTAACATCTATTGCCAATCCTCCTCCTTTCTGTTTTCCCCAAAGCCCCAGTAGATAGTTGTATGTCGTAGTCGCACCTCCTTCTAGTTGCTGTATGTGGGGCCTTAGCCTCAGCGCGGCCAGAGAAGCGGTCGCTGGCGTGCCGGGATCTGAACCCAGGCCGCCAGTAGCAGAGCGCCACGCACTTAACTGCTAAGCCACGGGGCCGGCCCCAGTTCAGTGCTTTTCTGCATCAGTGGATGGGAGAATTGACTGAAAAGGCACTACAGGCTTCTCATGGTGAAGAAGATATTCTGTATCTTGATTTTGGTGGTGATTGCACAGGTTGTCCAAATTCATAGACCTGTATACTGTAAATGAGTGCATTTATTGTATCTATGTTATAGCTCAATAAAACTGAGGATAAAATAGGATATAAGCAGATTTTTATATAAATAAATACAAAGAATTTGTTACTTGAAAACCTGTACTACAAGATATGCTAAAAGAACTTTTTCAACAGGAAGTGAAATGATACTAGGAATGAATAGTGTATCAGAAGAGTAAATATATAGGACTATTTTGTGTTTAATATTCTTTGAAAACATCTAATTATTCCAACAAATAATAATAACATATTGCAGGGTTCATAAAGTATGAAGAAATAAAATATATGGCCACAATCACACAAATGATGAGAGTGGTTAAAAGAAAGCATATTGGCGTGGAGTGATACAATATTAATTCTAAGTATGCTGTGAAAAGATAGGTGAAAAAAATCATATGGAATTCTTAAATGCACTGAAAGTGTTTCATAAATTTCAGCACTCTTCATGGTTTAAAAAGGATTTGGCAGACTGTACAAGAGACCTTTCTCAATTTGATGAATGGCATCCAACAAAAACAAGCAAACAAACAGCTATCTTCATACTGAATGGTGATTATTGAATGCTTTCTCTCTAAGACTGGGAACCATAAAGGATGTCTTCTCTGACCACATCTATTGAACATTTTACTGGAATAATTGCTAGTATAAAATGGCAAGAAAAATAAATAAATATAATGTAGAGATTGGAAAGGATATGTAAAACGATTGTTTTCTTTGTTGTTCACTGACAACATGATTGTTTATTTAGGAAACCCTAAGCTATCTATCTAAAATTTATTGAATTGATAAGTAAATTTTGCCCAAGCCATGAGTATAATATAAAAACTCCATGTATTTCCACATCCTCACAATAAACATTTGGAAAATTAAATGTAATAAGTAATACCTTTTACATTATCACTGGTAGATTGTTTGCAGAGATGCTCACTGTAATCCCTTGCATACATATTGTTTGATATCAAGACTTACTATGAAGCCACAGTAATCAAGATAATGTATATTGTCATAGGAATGGTCAAATGGGTCAACTGAAAAAATAGCTGCCCAGCAATAAACCAATACACAAAAATCAATTGAGGAGGAATGACATCAGCATGATAGCGGAGTGAGTTATTCCCTTCATCTCTCCCCTCTAAGTTACATCCAGGACATCCATTGATCAACAAAGGACTCCCTGCACAGCATACCAGAATGCCAGAGAGATCTGTGCATGTATACATCTGAAGGTGGGGGGGCTGGACCTCTGGGAGGCAATGGAACTAAGGGAACAGCCCTCTCCCCCTTGCCCCACAGCAGCGATCCAAAATGGGACCCTCACATTGGCAACCCATGCCAGGGACCAGGAGGCTGCACAGCAGCAATGATGCTCACTCATGGCTTGACCCATCCCGCCCCCAGTGGTGGCAGGTGGTGCACACATCCTGAGGCTTCAGGACACAGAGTGGAGCTGGTAACCCAGCCATCCCCTTTCCTCAGCTTGGTGCCAGTCTTTTCAGCAGTAGGAACGCTTTCCAAAATGCAGATTTTCCTGGCTGGAGAGGGGTGCCCTGACCTGAGGTTTCAAAGAAACCAGCAGGTGCCTGGGACCAGAGGCTGCAAGAGCAGCAACAACCTTCACAGCTTAGCTCCTGCGCCTCCCTCAACAGAGGTGGGTGGTAAGTGCAACCTGAGGCCTCAGAAACCACAGCAGAACTCCTGACCCTGCTGCCTGTGGCAGCACCCCTGGACACTGGCTCTACCAGCAGCAGGGGCTGCATATAAGACCTCAGGCCCTTGGCAACAATGGCAGCACACGTAAAGCTAGCGCCACTGGCACCTGCTGCAAGGACCCCCAGACAACTCGGGAGCAGCGGCACCTGAGCCTGTGGAGAGCCCATGGAGAGCCAGTGGAAGAACAGGAGACCCAGGCAACCCTGGAAGCAGCAGAAGTGCTTGCAGCCTGGTGACCCCAATGGTGACACTTGGAGACTGCAGCAACATTGTAAGCAGCAAGGCACCAGCAACCTCAGAGGCACAAGCAGCACAGGAGGACATTGATGACACCTCTAGCAGAGGCAGTGGAGGCGAAAGTGCAGTTTCTCAAATACAACCAGAAGCAGCTCTGAGCCAAAGTAACCAAAGCTCCTATCCAAATAAGAAATTTGGTTTACTACCACAAATTCACCAGCAGAGGATCAACTCATCCAGTACCATGAAGAACTACAGTAACAGGGCAGAACATAAAGAAAATGACAACTCTCCAAAAACCAAACTTGAAGCCACAGAAGGTTGCTGTCTAACTGACAGAGAATTCAAAATAGCTGTCATGAAGAAACTCAGAAAGACAGTTCAATGAGCTAAGGAATAAAATTAATGAACAGAAGGAGTACTTTACCAAAAAGATTGAAACTCTAAATAAAAACAAACAGAAATTCTGGAGATGAAGAACACAATTAATGACATGAAAAATAAAGTAGAAAGCATTGAGAATAGAGCTGACCATATGGAAGAGAGAATTAGTGAGCTCGAAGATAGAAATCTAGGTGTGATACAGGTGGAAGAGGAGAGAGAACTAAGATTTTTAAAAATGAAGAAATTCTATGAGAAATATCTGACTCAATTATAAAAAGCAACATAAGGCTAGTAGATATCCCAGAAGGAGAAGAGAGGGAAAAAGGATAAGACAGCTTATTCAAAGAAGTAACAGCTGAGAAACGCCCTAAACGTGAGAAAGGAACTGGATATACAAGTACATGAAGCTAATAGAACTCCTAATTGTCTCAACATGAAAAGACCTTCTCCAAGGCATATTATATTAAAACTGTCAAAAGTCAACGATAAAGAATATTAAGGGCAGCCAGAGAGAGGAAAATAACTTACAAAGGAACATGCATCAGGGTATCAGTGGATTTCTCAGCAGAAACTCTACAGTCTAGGGGAGAGTGGAATGATTTATTCAAAATACTGAAACACAGAAACTATTGGCCAAGAATACTCTATCCAGCAAAGTTATATTTCAGTTATGAAGGAAAAAATAAAAGCTTTCCCAGACAAACAAAAGCTGAGGGAGTTCATCATCACTAGATCTGCCTTTCAAGAAATGTTGAGGGGTCGGCCCTGTGGCATAGCGGTTAAGTGCACGCGCTCCGCTGCTGGCGGGCCTGGTTCAGATCCCGGCTCGCACCTATGCATCACTTGTCAGACCATGCTGTGGTGGTGTCGCACGTAAAGTTGAGGAAGAGCGGCACAGATGTTAGCTCAGGGCTGATCTTCCTCAAAAAATAAAAAAAATTAAAAAAAAAAGAAATGTTGAAAGGAACCCTCTACCTGAAACAAAAAGGCAAAGGTTTACAAAGTTTTGAGCAAGGTGATAAATAGACAGACAGAATCAGAAAATTGCAACTCTATATCAGAATAGATTTTAAACATAAAGGCTAGAAGGAGAGAAAGCATCAAAAATAACTATAACCACTTCAACTTGGTCACAAAATCACAACATAAAAAAAAGGACAATTTGTGACAACAAAAACATAGAAGGAGAAGAGGTAGAGGATGGAACCTGCATTGGCTAATGGAGATAAGATGCTGTCAGCAGAAAAGGGACTATCTCATCTCTGAGAGGATCTTTCATAACAAAAACATCATGGTAACCTAATGCTAAACAAAACATCAGGGCAGAGTCACAAATCATAAATAAAGAGAAAACTGAGAAGGGCCGGCCCAGAAAGTGGCACAAGTGGTTAAAGTAGCGTGCACACATTCCGCTGTGGATGGCTCTGGGGTTCGCCAGTTCAGATCCCGGCGTGCAATGACACATCACTTGGCAAGCCATGCTGTGGCGGCATCACATATAAAATGGAGGTGAAGATGGGGCAAAGTATGTTAGGCCAGGGCCAGTCTTCCTCCAGCAAAAAAGAGAGGACAGGATTGGCATGGATGTTAGGCTCAGGGGCTGATCTTCCTCACAAAAAGGAAAATGCAAAAAGAGAACAAAAAATTATCGGGAGACAAAAATGAAAATGAAAACACAAACATACCAAAACTTAGGTGAGATGCAGCAAAAGCGGTACTAAGAGGGAAATTTAGAGCAAATAGAGCTGCTGCCTCAAGAAATAAGAGAAAAAATACTCAAATAAATAATCTAACAATACACCCAAAGAAAGAAACTAGGGGAAAATAACAAAGCGTAAGCCCCATATCCCAGTAGGGGAAGGAAGGAAATAATGAAAATCAGGAGCAGCAAGAAATGAAATAGAGACCAAAAAAAAAAAAGAAAAAAAAAAAAAAAAAAAAAAAAAAAAAAAAAAGAAAAAAGAAGAAAATCTAATGAAACTAAGACTCAGTTCTTTGAAAATATAAACAAAATTGAAAAACCTTTACCTTGACTCACCCAAGGAAAAAAGACAGAAGGCTCAAATAAATAAAATCAGAAATTAGGAGAAGAGAAATTACAGCAGACACCACAAAAATACAAAGGATTATAGAGAGAATACCACAAAAGCTATATACCAACAAATTGGATAATCTAGAAGAAATGGATAAATTCTTAGAATCCTTACACAACCTTGAAAAACTGAATTAAGAAGAAACGAGAATCCAGGTGGACTATCACCAGTAAGGAGATCAAAACAATAATCAAAAACCTCCCCAAATAACAAGGTCAGGGGCCAGATAGGCTTTGAGTGAATTCTAGCAAACATTCAAAGAAGACTTAATGCCATCCTTCTCAGAAACTCTTTCAAAAAATTGAAGAGGAGGGGACGCTTCCTAAGTCATTCTACAAGGCCCAAAATTACCCTAATACCAAATCCAGACAAGGACAACACAAAAAGAAGGAAAAGTATAGGCCAATATCACTGATGAACATAGATGCAAAAATCCTCCAACAAAATATTACCGTCGAATACAACAATACATTAAAAGGATCATACACCCACACGACCAAGTGTGATTTATTCCATGGATGCAGGGATGCTTCAATAACAAAATGAAGAATAAAAAATCATAATCATCTTAATGGAGTGCAGAGAAAGCATTTGACAAAGATCCAACATCCATTTAGGATAAAAATTCTCAATAAAATGGGTATAGAAGAAAATACCTCAACATAAAAAAAGGCCGTTTATGACAATGAGCCACAGCTAACATCATACTCAATGGTGAAAAACTTAAAGCTATTTACTCTAAGAAGCAGGAACAAAAAAGGATGCCCGCCCTCACCACAGTTATTCAACATAGTATTGGAAGTCCTAGCCAGAGCAGTCAGGCAAGAAAAGGAAATAAAAATCATCCAAATTGGAAAGGAAGAAGTAAGACTGTGACTGTTTGCAGATGACATGATTCTATATATAGAAAACTCTAAAGAATCCACCAAAAACTATTAGGAAATAGTAAACAAATACAGTAAAGTTACAGGATACAAAATCGACATACAAAAATCTATTTACATTTCAATACACTAAAATCAAACTATAGAGGATAAATTAAGAATACAATCCCACTTACCACCATCACAAAAGAATAAAATACCTAGGAATAATTTTAACCATGGAGGTGAAAGACCTATACACTGAAAACTATAAGCCATTGTTGAAAGAAACTGGAAGAAGACACAAAGAAGTGGAAAGATACTCCATGCTAATGGATTGGAAGAGTAAACATAGTTAAAATGTCCATATTACCTAATGCAATCTATGGATTCAATGCAATTCGAATCAGAATCCCAATGACATTTTTCATGGAAATAGAACAAAAAAAATATCCTAATTTGTGTGGAACAAAAAAAAAAAGACCTCAAATAGCCCAAAGGCAATCCTGAGAAAAAGAACAAAGCTGGAAGTACCACACTCCTGGATTTCCAAAATATACTACTGAGCTACAGTAATCAAAACAGCATGTTACTGACACAAAAACAGACACACACAGATCAATGGAACAGAATTGAGAGCCACAAGAAAAAACCCACACACATCTATGGACAGCTACTTTTTGACAAAGGAGCCCAAAACATACAATGGAGAGAAAGGAAAGTCTCTTCAGTTAATACTGTTGGGAAAACTGGACAGCCACATGCAAAAGAATCTTAAGTAGAGGCCATTATCATGCACCCTATACAAAAATTAACTCAAAAAAAGAATTAAAGACTTGAATGTACTGACCTGAAACCATAAAACTCCTAGAATAAAATATAGGCAGCATGCTCTTTGACATCAGTCTTAGCAGTATCTTTTTGAATAGTGTCTCCTCAGGCAAAGCAGACGAAAGAAAAAATAAATAGGACTACATCAAACAAAAAGGAAACTTCTGCACAGCAGAGGAAGCTTAAGTGAACAGAGCAGAAAAGATAATACCAGATGGGAGAAAATATTTACCAAATCATACTTATCCAATAAGGGGTTGTTTCCAAAATATATAAAAGAACTCATGCAACTCAACAACAAAAAACTGAACAACCTAATCAAAAACTGGGCAGAGGATTATGAACAGTGATTTTTTTTCAAAGAAGATATACAGGTGACCAAAAGGCACATGAAAAAGCATTCAACATCACTAATTATTAGGGAAATGAAAATCAAAACTACAATGAGATATCACCTCCCACCCATCAGAATGGCAATTATTAAAAGCACAAGAAATATCAAGTGTTGGAGAGGATGTGGAGAGAAAGGAACCCTCATACACTACTGGTGGGGAATGTAAACTAATTGTAGCCACTACGGAAAATAGTATGGAGATTTCTCAAAAATTCAAAATAGAAATACCATATGGTCCAGCCTATTTCACTTCTGAATTGTTGTCCAAAGACCATGAAAACACTAATTCAAAAAGATATATGCACTCCTATGGTCATTTGCAGCATTATTCACAATGGTCA